>NC_057715.1:86262972-86275321 GCF_004010195.1 Chiloscyllium plagiosum | reverse complement strand
AGGGGCAACGTTTTCACGCAGGGGGTGGTATGTGTATGGAATGAGCTGCAAGAGGATGTGGTGGAGGCTGGTACAACTGCAACATTTAAGAGGCATTTGGATGGGTATATGAATAGGAAGGGTTTGGAGGGATATGGGCTGGGTGCTGGCAAGTGGGACTAGATCGGGTTGGGATATCTGGTCGGCATGGACGGGTTGGACCGAAGGGTCTGTTTCCATGCTGTATATCTCTATGACTCTATAACTCTGGTCACCTTTCTACAGAAAGGATGTTACAGAGTCATAAAGATATACAGCATGGAAACAGACCCTTCGGTCCAACCCGTCAATGCCGACCAGATAACCCAACTCGATCTAGTCCCACCTGCCAGTACCCAGCCCATATCACTCCAAACCCTTCCTATTCATATAGCCATCCAGATGCCTTTAAATGTTGCTATTGTACAAGCCTCCACCACTTCCTCTGGCAGCTCATTCCATACACGTACCACCTTCTTCGTGATTTCAGAGCCTGAATGAAATCACCTAAAAGCCTCCTTCTGTTCCAAAGGAAACAAGCACAAAGAATCTCATCATTCCACCAAAACTAAAGTTCAGACCATCACCTTGCATCTCTCCCCTTGAACCCCTCTAAGGTGATCATATCATTCCAGGTGTTAAACTTGAGAGGGTACAGAAAAGATTTACAAGGATCTTGTTGTTGGGACTGGAGGGTTTGAAGTATAAGGAGAGGTTGAAAAGGCAGGGAGGCTGAAGGGTAACTTTATAGAGGTTTATAAAATCATGAGGGGCATGGATAAGGTGAATAGCCAAGGTCTTTTTCCTAGGGTGGAGAATCCAAAACTAGAGGGCACATGTTTAAGGTGAGAGGAGAAAAATTTAAATAGGACCCGATGAGTGCAAGGAAGACCTGCCAGAGGAAGTGGTAGAGGCGGGTACAATTACAACATTTAAAAGGCATCTGGATGGGTATATGAATAGAAAGTGTTTAGACGGATATGGGCCAAATGCTGGCATATGGGCCTAGGTCAGATTGGGATGTCTGGTTGGTATGAATGAGTTAGAATGAAGGGTCCAGGTTTCTCAAGCAATCAAGCAGGCTGGCACCTCAAATCTATCAAAGGAAGGACATATAGGTTAGAGGACACTTCAGAGGTTCCAGAATGGCTGAACTGTTTGTTGATTTCTGTAGCTTCGGTAAATACAGAAATGGGAAGGAAGTCTAGGAAGGCAAGTTCCTGGGACTCTCATGAGGAGAGCTTGCTAGGAGATCTGACAGTCTTGAAGTAAGGGGATATTTATGTGGGGTAGAAATTCAAGGTAGCTTGGAGAGATGTGACTGAGGAAGCGATCAGCAAGGGTGGTCTTTCTAACCCTGATAAAAGTGCACAAAAAGGACCATGGCCTCCAGAAGGCAGGACAGGCAAATAACATAGAGATTTAAACACCTGACTTTCCCATTTTTATCCTACATGACATTCCACAGTGACTAAATAAAGAACTGAATAAGCTGTACCCATGCCACAGTGAAGATTAATCGTGATTGCAGATCAAGGTAACCAGTAGCTCAATGGCCTGCAGATTAGATCAACAAATCCTAAAGTAAGCATGGTCATGATAAGGCATATGACGCAACACCATTTTTCAAGGTTTAACCCTGCCTAATCTTGAATCTACTTCCCCTTGGCTACTAAATGTCTTCACATCTGAAATGCTGCCTCCGATTTTTCCAGCGTCATGGAGACTTCTCATTTTTTTTCCAACTGGTACTTCTACCCAGAAATGGAAGACACCCCCATCCCAACAACCCCAGCTCCACCAGCAATGTAGACAGATCCTATTTTTACCAACAGGGGAAAGAGAACGTGCTGAGATTCACTGATGGAGGAAACCATAGCCTGAGGCTTCATTTGTTCTCAATTCCAATGAGTTCAAATGTATCCCATATTTACTGGAGCAAGGTCTGTTTCTTGCGGCTTGTAACATGCAATTACTTATAAATGCACAGAAAAGCTGGATAAGGTTTGTGGACTGTCGTTATTTACATCCCCAGTTCTTTACATTTCAAAAAAGCAATGTGTTTTTTGACATAATCCTAAGAGAATATTATTTCTATTGATAGCTTCCACGATCAATGACTGTAGCACTGGGGAAGCAGGAAGGCCCTAAATTTTAGTTTTATTGAGGGATATGAATGCAAGTTCTGCAATTTATAAGAGATTAAGACATTTAAGGGATTTTAATGCATTAAATGGAATGTTATCAATTAGACTGATTTTATTATATAATAAAGCCTATTATAGATAATTCAAACTATATTTTCCTTCATGTGACATGAATCCTGGAGCCTAACCAGTGTCGATACTGAGTAACTGGCATGGAGGATACAAGTTCAAAGTTTGCACATTCTCCCTATGTCTATGTGGTTTCCTCTGGGTGCTCCAGTTTCTTCCCACAGTCCAAAGATGTGCAGCTTAGGTTGATTGGCCATGCTAAATTACCCATAGTGTTCAGGGATGTGCAGGCTAGGTGGGTTAGCCATGGGAAATGTAGGGTTACAGAGATAGGGTGGGTCTGGAAGGGATGACCTTCAGTGAGTCAATGTGGACTCAAAGGGGCTGAATGGCCTGCTTCCAAACTGTAGGAATTCTATGATCTTTCAAAGTATAATGGGTGAGGGTCTTGGAAATACATGATTTGATAGTGGGGGATACAGGTTGGCATTGATGAGACCATGGAATCTGGGTGAGACGGGATGAGAGGTGAGGGCTCGAGATCCAATTATTCCCAGCACATCTGGGACCAAGTCCAGAGCAATAAGTTGGACCTTTTACCAAACATGTCTCAGTACTTAGAAGCCCCTGTGGCCAACTCTAACCTGTCCTGGAGTGGTGGAGTGACATTCAGTGCACACCAGCCCTTTTGAATGAAGCTCCTGTTATTTGGACATTTTCCTGAGGTGGATGCAATGAGCCTGAAATTTCTGGACTCTGCGCTTTCACCTAAGAAGAAAATACGTGGGCCACTAATTCAATTTCTCTCCCTAAGGATGCTGCCTGACCTGCTAAGTGTTTGTTGTATATCATTGTGGCTCGAACAAGATGCACTTGTTATAGGATTAAATAACATAAACACTGGAAATACTCTTTGGCTGAATTTTCAAGATGGGGGGAGATTTGCGTATTGCTTATTCCTCCTTCCCCACTTAGTAAAAGTCATGTGATCAATAACCATAGCAATAACACACTTATAGGATGATTTATATCACCCAGTGGAAAATAAGCACATCTCTAGAGACAAAGGGGATAATGATCATACTGCCATCTGTTAGCGCTTCTAATAGAAGAATTAGTAGTACAAACATCTCAAGAATTGATTATCAAGATAGTGGCAAAGTAGCAGAGCTGTGTGGGTTTTTTAGCCTGGGACTCATCCGCTCCCATCTGCTTTTGTTCTTTTTGATTCTGCTCTTTTTCTTTATATTCTTTTGTTTTCTCATTTGTTTTTTTTTCTTTGTGGTTTTTTGCGGCAGTTTAATTGGTGGCATTGGCTCGGCAGGGAGAACGCACGAATGGTGGCGTCTCCTGGCAACTGAAGGCAGCAGTGGCAAAGCTCCTCCTGTGATCAGAAGCAACTCACTTTTCAAGATGGCGGCACCAATAAGGTGACATTGGGACTTTTGGCGAGGTGGTGGCAGACGGTTGTGGTAAGCCCAGAACAGGGACTCCTGGCATTATCAGGTGTGCAGCAGTAGGCCCGGAGGAGGGGACTCCTGATTATGGGGCAAGTGTGGGTCCTGCCATTGGTGGTGGCGCCAGCAAAGTGGGCCCTTTGACGACGAAGTGGCACCTGAAGAGTGGTGACTTCTATGTTGGTGGGTCTGGTATAGGTGGCGATGTGAAGGGGTGGAGACACAGGTGTCATTAGCAAGCCGGCTGAGGGCTCAGAGTTCAGGACGGAGGCGGCAGAACAAAGATAGACTCTCTTCCAGTTATATCTTTTTATTCTTTTATTTATATTCTTAAGATATTCAAAATGGCACCAGACTGTGGCAACAGTTGAAGGTCTTCACCATATTTTACTGTATTATTTACTGTAAAATGCAACTGACAATAACTCATTAACTTCAATATAATTCAATGCTTAAATGCATTGCATTGCAATGATGATGGTCTTGAGATGAGCATATCTGCTACTTCCTTTTAACATTCTATGTCCTGTTAATTTCAATATCATGCTATTTTCTATTTCAAGCACTAACACATGCCTTATAAACCTTCTAATCTGCATCTGAAACAATGACCTCAATTTTTACAATGACGGAGAGGGTCTCTGGCTTAACCAAACTGGTCCTGCTTCAAACCTAGCACCCACCATTTGTGGAGGTGGAAAAATGGGAAGGTTTACACATCTATAATTCAGAAGGCAACTGTTCATGTAAAAGTGCAGTTGCCTTCAATTGGTACATACTGCTGCAATTGACAGTTGTTAGTACAGGAATACTTCAAGATGTGCTGCCAATCAAATGGGCTGCTTTGTTCTGCATCTCATGAAGGATGATGGAGTTTCAACAAGGCAAGTCATAGAGTCATAGAGTCATAGAGTCCATGCCAACCAAAATGTATGTCCACGCTAACTCCATTTCCCTGCACTTGGCCCATATCCTTCTAATCTTTTCCCATGCATGTATTTGTCGAAAAGCCTTTTAAATGTTGTTAATGTACCCGCTTCAACCACTTGCGCTGGCAGCTCATTCCATATACATACCACCTTCTGTGTAAAAAAACATTGCCCCTCTGGTTCCCTTTTATTCTTTCCTCTCTAACCTTAAATTGATACCCTCTAGTCCTCGATTCCCCTACCCTGGAAAAAAAATTGAGTGCATTCCCTCTATCCATGCCTCTCATGATCTTACTCACATCTATAAGGTCTCCTCTCCGTCCCCTAAGCTTGAAAGAAAAAAAAGTCCTGGCTTGTTCAACCTCTCCCAATAACTCAGACCATTGAGTCCAGGCAAAGTGCCTGTAAATTTCTTCTGCACTTTCTCCAGTTTAACAACATTCTTCCTAGAGCAAGGTGACCAAAACTGAACACAATACTCTAAGTGCGGCCTCACCAACGTTCTGTATAACTGCAACTTAACTTCCCGATTTCAATACTCAATGCCCTGATTGACGAAGGCCAGTGTGCCAAAAGCCTTCTTCACTGCCCTGTCTACCTGTGACTCCACTTTCAGGGAACTGTGAACCTGAACTCCAAGGTCTCTCTGTTCTACACTCCTTAAGGCCCTAGCATTCACCATGCAAACACTATCTTGATTTGACTTTCCAAAATGCAAAACCTCACACTTATCTATAAGACACTCCAATTGCCATTTCTCAGCCCATTTCCCCAGCTGATCATAGTCCTGCTGCAATTTCTGATAACCTCCCTTATTGTCCACGATGCCGCCTATTTCAGTGTTAATCATGCCTTGTACATTCTCATCCAAATTACTGATATAGATAACAAACAACAATGGGCCCAGCACCGACCCCTGAGGCACTCCACTAGTCACAGGCCTCCAGTCCGACAAACATCCTTCCACTATTACCCTCCGTTCCCTACCATCAAGCCAATTGTGTATCCAATTTGCCAGCTCCCCCTAGATTCCATGCGATCTAACCTTCCAACTGGAACCTTATCAAAAGCCTTAGTGAAATCTACGTAGACTATGCCTACCACATTGCCCTCGTCATTCTTCCTGGTCACTTCATCAAAGAAGTCTAACAAATTTGTGAGGCATGACCTCCCATGCACAAAGCCAAGCTGACGACTCCTAATCAAACCCTTTCTTTCCAATAGCAAGTAAATCTTATCCCTCAGTAACTTCTCAAGTAACTTGCCCACACAAATGTTAGGCTTATTGGTCTATAGTTCCCAGGTTTTTCGTTGCAAGTGGGAGTGTTCCTGATTTGGGCCTTGATGACAGCAGTCAAGCTTTAGGTAGTCAGGAGGTAAGTTACTTGCTGCAGGATTTCCAGCCTCCAACCTCCCAACTAGTGAATTCCTCAGCAGACAATTACAACTTTACTTTGTTTCATCGTATTCTGGATCTTAATGTCTGCCATGTTGTTATACTCGTTGAGTTGGCCTGGAGAGGATAAGGACAAACAGAAGTTGATGGAAGGCATGTGTTGCCAGGAGTTTGCACTAAATTTACCTATGTCTTATATAGGGCCATGCAGGGTATGTGGAAGGACATTAATTGGGATAATGGTTAAATATTCCCACGATGGTTAAGTTAGCAATGAGGTTAGCTAACTCGTCAGCTTGGCTTTGTGCATGGGAGGTCATGCCTCACAAATTTGGGGCCATGCAGGGTATGTGGAAGGACATTAATTGGGATAATGGTTAAATATTCCCACGATGGTTAAGTTAGCAATGGTGAGGATGAGAAGATTGCTCCAGCTTACATAAAAAAGACAATGTGTAAGATCACTGAGGTTAGCCTTTCAAACATCCAGCTTCTGCACCTAATACCTGTTATGGCTGCCTCCATACATCTCTAATGTAGTGGGCCTGCCTCTTGTTAACACAGCAATCCCCCCACCTCCCAATATTAAAAATAAAATTAGAAATCAGGCACTTTCTCCTAAATTTGATATTGTGGAATTGGGATTTTTTCTGACTCAGGAGCAAAAATACAGGCCTGAGAATATTTATACAAATAACTTGACAACAGTAGTTGAGCACTGCTAGTATATTTGCCTTTCTGAAAAGATTGGAACTGATGTGCACAGCTGCATAGAACAGCTCCAACCTTTCACATCAACTCAAAACTGAATTCTGCATTAATTATTTGCATGCTTACGTGATCATGTCTTCAGGCTCTTTGTTCAATATTTGCGTATTGGTCAACATCATACAACGACCAACTTCTTTGTCAAGGTGCCTTAAGATGCTATCTAGTGCTTTTCTTAGTTGTGGGTAGTACAAAGATATTCCTGTTGAGTTAAGGGCAAAATCTAACTTTAGAATAGTTTTGACAGATTTTGCTAACTTAAAGCATTGACCCTGAATTTTCTTACAACCTGCAGTACCATCACCATTATTACATCATTATACTAATAAAATCAAAAATATTTATTTTATATTTCAACAGAGTCATGGGTTGCTGGGTTTGTCAACAATCTGGTACACCTGGAGGCAATAGAAAAGAAGGGTGATGGAAATGTTGCTGATTTGGCATTGTTTAGTGGTCTTGGTGTAACATCCAGTGCATATCTCACCCAGCAGTATAAGTAACATTCCAGGATGATACACGAGCTCTCAGGTTCAGAAGTTGGTTCCTCTTATCTTCCATGTATTTCAGGAAGAGTTTGCTAGTCTTCTTATATTAAATTTGGTGCAATTTTTAAAAATAAATTATGTACTGTTCATGAGCATTCTTTCTAAAATATGTTCCTGCTGTTCCCTACCATCAATTTCCATCTATACTTAATCTATGCTCATTTGCATTAATCACCTAAATCACTGGAATCAGAGAGCCTAAATTCAATACTGTTGAACCCTGTTTCTCATGCATGAAATGGGCTCAATGGCAATGCAGATGCTTACATTTAATTTGCTCAATTATGCCATTGCTAAATTGTTGTGATTGTGAGCCTAGGTCCCTTTTCAATGTTTGGCACATTTCAAATCTGAACTCTTCAATTTGTTAAGACAAAACAAAGCTTGCAATGGTTAACTAGTAGTCTTTCAAGTTGAGTTCAGTTTACTACGACGTGGTGTTACCTTGATACTCTCTGCACAGGACCCTTCTCAAAAAGAGGCCCTAAAATCTTTCACAACTTTTTTTTTAATGGAGACTTTCCTTCTGACTCCATATAGCAACTATATTGACTGCTGGCTTGCCCTTCAACTTTCTTCCTCTTTGCCCCCTGTCCTTGAGATTAGCTAAAATTGATTACATGCAACTGGCTGGAGGATTGGGGTTGGCTTGCCCAAGTTATGATGGTAAAGCAGGAGGACAAACTTTTTCCAGCTCTTTATCTCCATTTTCTCACCATGATATTGAGTGGTTACTGGAATCACATCAATTTGGATTGCAATAAATATAAGTTCTAATCTGTTTTAATAATCTTGTTCTTATTTTTTACAATGCTACTATCAAATTTGCAATCTCATCTATTTCTATGGAAAAAGCCCAAATCCTTGAATTTTGTATTTGGGTATATTAGGCAGCTTGCTGGTGAACCTGCATTGTATTCTCAATGTTATTTTAACATTATTCCCACAGTATGGATCCCACATCTGCACAATGAATGTGAAATTTAATGCAAATACCACTTCCTTGTTTGCTTCCTTCCCTCACACCCCTAGGTCCTGTCCTGTTTGGGCTGTTTCCAACACAGCCGACTTGTTTTCAAACATTTACACTTCTCGTTCACATTGCCTAGCTGTTATCTCTCTCTCGGCTGATCATCAGCAAGCTCTTTATGTGTCTATTCCTTTTCTCTCTCTCTGGGGACTATCTTAACATAGTCTATTCTCTTCTCAATTAACGGCAGGTGGCACGAGGTGACACAGTGGTTCAGTGATTTGCACTGTTATATCACAGTGCCAGAGACCTAGGTTAAATTCCAGCTTCAGACAACTGTCTGTGTGGAGTTTGCACATTCTCCCTGTGTCTGTGTGGGTTTCCTCTGGGTGCTCCAGTTTCCTCCCACAGTGCAAAGACGTGCAGATTAGGTGAATTGGCCATACTAAATTGTCCATAATGTTCAGGGATATGTAGGTTAGGTGCATTAGTCAGGGGTAAATGTAGAGTAATAGAGTAAGGGAATGGGCCTGAGTGGGTTACTCCTCGGAGGGTCAGTGTGAACCTTTTGGGCTGAAGGGCCTGTTTCGACACTATAGCGTCTTCAGTATAAATTCTACCCCAGCTATTTTCAATTCTAACAAAGGGTCACTGGGCTCAAAATATTAACAGTGTTCTCTCCCAGACCTGTTATGTTTCTCCAATACACTGAAACAAAAACAAAATCTAGTTATTTGTGTATTGACTCTTCCTCTCATTGGTCGGTGCAGTATACTAGAGATTGGCTGGTCCCTTCTGTCCTACTTAGGAATGCATCTCCTAGATTCAATTCCATCCACTACATTAATTGTGGCCTTAGTATTTTTAAAACAGATTCACAATTAAATGTCAATTTTTAACATTTTCATTTTAAACTAAATCTTACATTCACTGACACTGACTTCCATTTGCTATATGCTTTTTTTTCAGATCAGAAACTATCAATATCCCTTTGCAACTTAATTTGGTACTCAGAATTATTCTATTTATCATGCTTCTGACTTTGGCATCATCTACAAAATTGGAAGTTTCTCTAGTTCCACATCCAAACACATAACTTTATAGTGGCTGTTGTCTATATGCATAAAGTATTTCAGAATCCAAGAGGTAGAATTTTATTTTAAAATTCCAACATGGTTCTCTTAATCTCTCACTGTAAGGAATTCTATCCTATCACAGTTTAAAAAAAAATGTGTATTAACAACTTAAGACTGACCTATCATTTTTGCTTCTTCTTCGGTCAAGGTTTTACTCAAATAAGTCTTCTTCACTCTGAGTGTGTTTCCAGAAGGGAGTACAGCTCCTGTGTTAGGCATTGGAGGCTCCCCATCCTTCTGTTGCAGGTTGTCAGCAATCACAAGGAAAGCTCTCAAACCAATATTCATTCTCTGTGAAGCATTGAAACATATTGCAGAAGTACACTTGGCAATATTTTGGCATGAAACAATGACTTTCCTTCATTCATATAGATTGGGGTTAAAATTAAACACATTACTATACATATATATGACAATCCACTTATTGGGCTATTAAATCAAAATGTCATGACCTATTTTATATTAAAGATTTCCTTGTTTTCAAAACAATTTAATCATAATTTATTGAGGTTCTGTTCGCCGAGCTGGGAATTTGTTTGCAGACGTTTCGTCCCCTGTCAAGGTGACATCCTCAGTGCTTGGGAGCCTCTTGTGAAGCGCTTCTGTGATCTTTCCTCCAGCATTTATAGTGGTTTGAATCTGTCGCTTCTGGTTGTCAGTTCCAGCTGTCCATTGCAGTGGCCGGTATATTGGGTCCAGATCGATGTGCTTATTGATTGAATCTGTGGATGAGTGCCATGCCTCTAGGAATTCCCTGGCTGTTCTCTGTTTGGCTTGTCCTATAATAGTAGTGTTGTCCCAGTCGAAATCATGTTGCTTGTCATCTGCATGTGTGGCTACTAAGGATAGCTGGTCGTGTCGTTTCGTGGCTAGTTGGTGTTCATTGATGCGGATCGTTAGCTGTCTTCCTGTTTGTCTTATGTAGTATTTTGTGCAGTCCTTGCATGGGATTTTGTACACTACATTGGTTTTACTCATGCTGGGTATCGGGTCCTTCGTTCTGGTGAGTTGTTGTCTGAGAGTGGTTGTTGGTTTGTGTGCTGTTATGAGTCCTAGTGGTTGCAGTAGTCTGGCTGTCAGTTCGGAAATGCTCTTGATGTATGGTAACATGGCTAGTCCTTTGGGTTGGGGCATGTCCTCGTTCAGTTGTCTTTCTCTTAGGCATCTGTTGATGAAATTGCAGGGGTATCTGTTTTTGGTGAATACATTGCAGTACACCAGAAGTGCAAAAAGAGGAAGAAGAACACCTATACAGTGTGTTGTGGCCCTTTTGAACAGTGTCTTGATGCAACTTCTTTTGTGTGTGTTGGGGTGGTTGCTTTCATAGTTCAGGACTTGGTCTGTGTGAGTGGCTTTCCTGTATACCTTTGTGGTGAATTCAATAAGCACATCGATCTGGACCCAATATACCGGCCACTACAACGGACAGCTGGAACTGACAACCGGAAGCAAGAGATTCAAACCACTACAAATGCCGGAGGAAAGATAACAGAAGCGCTTCACAGGAGGCTCCCAAGCACTGAGGATGTCACCTTGACAGGGGACGAAACGTCTGCAACACAAATTCCCAGCTCGGCGAATAGAACCACAACAACGAGCACCCGAGCTACAAATCTTCTCACAAACTTTAATCATAATTTAAATAGTAAAACACACTTTTGCACGAGATTTAGCAGTAAACCAGAGCAGATAGTTGCTGCTGCTGCAATTGGTTATGGGTATAAGGGTCTGATATTGCCACACAGTCTCAATTAGTCTCAGTAAGTTTTTAGCTTCTTTCAATGGTAGCAAGCTGGTAAACAGTGTTGTTCATTAGTTTAGAGTTTACTGTATATTGTAACTAAACAATTTTTTTGTGATTAAGTTTGAAATTACTGGTTAAAAAGAACTTTTTCTATAATAATACAATTATCCAAAAAAAATTCTTAAATTAAGACAAGAATATTTTGGAAGAAAACAATAAATACCTCAGGATTCAGACTGAAGGTCTTTGGTGACTTTCCAACACTAAGAAGGTCAAATATGATTTCTTTCATAGCAAAATCTAATCGCTCCTGATAAGTGAAAAATATTTCTTAAAATTACTATAATATTGAACATATTTAGCAATTTTATACAGAAACACTGAAAATATTCAAAATTTACAAAGAAAACATGAATATATGAAAAAAAATAAAAGAACTGTGGATGCTGAAAATCAGAAACAAAAATCAGAAATTGTCGGAAAAGCTCAGTAGGCAGGTCTGGCAGCATCTGTGGAGAGAGGTCAGAGTTTGCGTTTTGTGATCCTTCCTGAGAACTGATGGTAGCTAGGAAAATGTTTTTTATGCATAAGATGGGTGGGGTGGAGGGGGTTAGGAGTAAATTATAGGTAGAGATAGAACCCAAAAAGAAAAACAGTTGGACAGACAAAGGAGTGGATAGTGATCAGGCTAGGAGACTGAATAACTGCTAATTGGTACTGTTAGTGGTTTACAATGGTCTGTGTGTAATAGCAGACGATGTGATAACAAGGTCTGGTGTGTGGGAGTTAGGGTAAGGGCATGGGAAAGGTCAAGCCAAAAATTGTTGAACTCGATATTGAGTCCAGAAGTCTGTTGAGTTCCCAAATGGAAAATGAGGTGATGTTCTTCCAGCTTGTGCTGTGCTTCACTGGAACACTGCAGCAGGCTGAGACAGAATTGCTGACTAGGGAACAAGGTTAGGCAGCATCCAAGGAACAGGAGAATCGACGTTTTGGGCATAAGCCCTTCTTCAGGAATGAGGAAAGTGTGCCCAGTAGGCTAAGATAAAAGGTAGGGAGGAGGGACTTGGGGGAGGGGCGTTGGAAATGCGATAGGTGGAAGGAGGTCAAGGTGAGGGTGATAGGCTGGAGTGGGGTGGGGGCGGAGAGGTCAGGAAGAAGATTGCA
>NC_057715.1:86233154-86260707 GCF_004010195.1 Chiloscyllium plagiosum | reverse complement strand
GGTTCTTTACCCAGAGAGTGGTGTGGGCATGGAATGCGCTGCCTTTGGGAGTGGTAGAGTCAGAATCTTTGGTGACCTTTAAGCGGCAATTGGATAGGTACATGGATGGGTGCTTAAGCTAGGACAAATGTTCGGCACAACATCGTGGGCCGAAGGGCTGTTCTGTGCTGTATTGTTATATGTTCTATGTTCTATGACAGACCTTTTGCAGGGGTCCTCAAATAGGAGGAGCCAACTCTATACAAAGCCCACTTCCAAGCAACAAAGGCATACCTAACAACCTGGCCATGTGGTATGGGCATGCTGCTGGTGGCAAAGTGCCAGCAGCGATGGGAGGAGGGTTTTAAGTGACCAATTAAAGGGGTCAATTTGTTAGAGTACTCACCATCTCCACCTAATAGTCTAGTGAAGGTAGGTGGGCCACAGACACACCATCTCCTCCCTATCCCACAAAACATTATGCCTCCTCCTACACCAGCTCACATGGAGAGATGCAAAATTCCAGCCTCTAATTCAGTATGCACGTGAGCAGCTCTGTCTTCCCCAACTTCAATGTGAGCAATCATGTGATTCCCAACAAGTTCTTTGTATGTTGACATATGGAATATATACTTTTCCAAAATTGTTTTCCTGCTGCAACCATCTGTTCTTTAAGGCTCTGCATTAAAGACCTCTGAATCTCTTCAATTGTTATAATATTTATTTAATACGATTGTTAGAATATTATCAAGTTACTAATGAATCTTGTTTATTTTCATTTAAATTTATCATGTCATTGAGCAAGAACAAAGTAAATGTAACAGATGGACTAATTTGTAATCAGTTTCCATACCTGAGCAATGAATTGTATGATTTTCACAAAAATGTTGAGAGGCATATCCCTGGGCACCACGCTGCGAGATCCTTTGGGAAAAAGTGTAGTTGTAATGCTTCCAAGTCGACTATAAAGGAAAGAGATTGATGATTGACTAAATACTTTTCTCTAAGGAAAATGATGGAAATGTTACTGTACATGTAATCACACTGAGAATGAAGTATCACATTTGCTCAATTTTAATAAACATTAGCTGATCATGAAATCTGACAGCTTCAAGTCAATTAACCACTTCTCATCCTTGAGTATTCCCATTTCAAGCAACATTTAGTGATTCACAGACAACTGTTGTAAAGTTTAAAAGGAAAAGACATTGCAATAACCTTTGAGTTTGTTTGCTATTAACAGTAAAAATAAGACTATAATGACAATTTTCTCTGAAAAAATTCAATAAATTTTCATTTTTAAATTGTAATTTTGGACCCACTAAAGATCTGAGGGAATATGGAATCCAGTAATGCTCAATAAAAACCATTCTCCGACACAATGCTTATGCAAAATGGAAGAATGCCAATTTTCATAAAGGTCTTGTTACTGCATAGGTCTTAAATCACTGTTAACTTTAGCACCAGATAAGAAGTAGACCTTTTCATCAGGTGGCAGGGAGTTGTGTAAAAAAGTTCCAAGTACACAGAGGATACATAAAATCAGAATGTATCATGGGACGACTGGATAGTGAGTGTTCTTGAGTTTGCAATGGCGGCAAGGAGTTCTGCCTCCCAACAGCATAAACCCAAAGTTTAGGTATCCCTCTTGGTAACAAAACTGCTGACAGTATGAGGAAACATTTTACTACATTAGTCTCTGCTGCAAAGAAAGGGCTATTTACAAGTTAGGAATGCAACACCCAATTTGTTTTATTCTCAAAGCAAACCTATTAGCAGCTCGTCTCCAGGTTTCCTGATCAATCGAGGAGGGAGGATGAAATGAGGCAGTTGATGCTACCATGAATACATTCTTCATAAAGGCAGGTTTCACCAAGCAGACATGAAATGAAATTGCTGATGTGGAGTGCAGCATAAGTGTTATATTAAGAACCTGAATCCAGTGCCAGAAAAGATTCAATGACTTCAAGAGGTCGAGCAAGGTGAATACTTTGTAACTCTCAATAGCTACCATCACTCTCTCACCTCCCCAAAATTGTCTCGATACCATCCCTTTACCTTTTCTCCACCATCTTTCTCAAATCACCATCTAAATGGACATCACATATATGATCCATAACTTAAGGTCCTCAGTCACCCTTCTCGTATTTTCATCTTCCATCCTCACAATCCTAACTCTCAGTTCCTTCTCATGCCAGGAAAAGATAACTCATAATGCCAAGAAGCAGAGAATTAAGTTGGAATTGGCATTTATAGATAAGGAATCCTGGAGGTTGGCAAGACAACAGCAGTAAAGGCCCAGAACCAGAGGTGATCAGAGCATGGTTTTCTGGAATATAATGGTCTTTACCTCCAGCTAAAATTCAGGGGTTCACAACTGTGAGAAGAATGGCTGCCCTGAAGGCACAATGCCCATGGGCCATTAATAGGCTTGAAGGAACATTTCCCTTCCTTAGAGACATGTTGGGAACTTCCAGCAAATCAGGAGTTGTGCCACCAGAAACAATGGTAACTGTTAGCACGGCACTCATGGTTTGAAGAGCTGGACTGGGGGTCTTGGCCAGTGTTTATCATTAGGTCTATTGATGGGTATTGGGGTCAGGATTTAAGAGTAAAACTAGACAGGGTAACAAATTAGAGAGGGACCTCTGATAAGCCTAGACTTTCCCACCATTGTTTAAATCCTGGCTTTGGCAGGATGAAGGTTGAGACCTTTGCTGGAAAAGCACAGCAGGTCAGGCAGCATCCGAGAAGCAGGAGAATCAACATTTTGGGCGAAAGCCCTTCATCAGAAGTGAGGCTTGTGGGCTGGGGGAGCTGAGATATAAAGGGGAGGGGTGGGGTTGGTGGAGGGGGAATAAGGTAGTTGAGAAAGTGATACGTAGTTGAGGTTAAGAGGAAAGGTGATAGGTCAAAGGAAGGGTGGGGCAGATAGATGGGAAAGGTGATGGACAGGTCAGAAGGGCGGTGCCGAGTTACAGGCTTGGGACTGATATAATGTCGGGGGAGGGGAATGAGGAAACTGCTGAAATCCACATTTATCCCGTGTGGTTGCAGGGTCCCAAGGTGGAATATAAGGCGTTCATCCTCCAGGCATCGGGTAGTAACGGTTTGGCAGTGGAGGAGGCCCAGGACCTGCATGTCCTTAACACCGTGGGAGGGGGAATTGAAGTGTTCAGCCATGGGCGGTGGGGTTGGTGGGTGCGGGTGTCCCAGAGATGTTCTCTGAAATGATCCACAAGAAGGCGTCCTGTCTCCCCGGTGTAGAGGAGACCACATTGGGTGTAATGGATACAGTAGTTGACATTGGTAGAAGTACAGGTAAATTTCTGTAGAATGTGGAAGGATCCTTTGGGACCTTGGATAGAGGTGAGGGAAGTGGTGTGTGGGCACAGGTTCTGCACTTCCTACGGTGGCAGGGAAAGGTGCCAGGAGTGGGGTGTGGGCTGGTGGCGAGTGTGGACCTGACGAGAGAGTTGTGGAGGGAATGGTCTCTCCAGAATGCTGTTAGGGGTGGGGAGGGAAATATATCTCAAGTGGTGGGGTCCGTTTGAAGGTGGGAGAAATGGTGAAGGATGATGCGATGTATGTGAAGGTTGGTAGGGTGGAAAGTGAGAACCAGTGAGAACCTTGTTGCATTGGGAGGGGTGGGATTCAAGGGCAGTGGTGCAGGAAGTGGAGGAGATACACTGGAGGAGATACGCTGGAGGGCATCGTCAACCCTGCGATCTTGGAAGAAGGAGGCATCTGGGATTTTCTAGGGTGGAATTGGTCATCCTGGGAACAGATGTGGCAGATGTGGAGGAATTGGTGGGAGGAGGTGTAGTCTAGATAGCTGTGGGAGTCGGTGGGTTTGTAGTAGATATCCATGGTTAGTCGGCCGCCGGAGACAGAGATGGAGAGGTCCAGGAAGGGGAGGGAGGTGTCTGAGATGGTCCACGTGAATTTGAGGTTGGGTGGAAGGTGTTAGTAAAGCTGATGAACTGTTCAACCTCCCCGTGGAAGCACGAGGTATCGCCTATACAGTCATCAATATAGTGGAGGAACAGGTGGGGCTGGTGCCGGTGTAAATGTGGAAGATGGTCTGTTCCACCTACCCGCTAAAAAGGCAGGCATAGTTGGGTCCCATGCAGGTGCCCATGGCTACCCCTTTGGTTTGGAGAAAGTGGGAGGAAGTTGTTGAGGGTGAGACCAGTTCAGCCAAGTGGATGAGGGTGTCGGTGGAAGGGTACTGGTTGGGATGGCCTGAGAGGAAGACATAGAGGGCTTAGAAGGCTTCATCATGGTGGATCAATGTGTATAGGGACTGGATGAGCATGGTGAAGATGAGGCGTTGGGGACCATGAAAACAAAAATGTTGGAGGAGGTGAACCCTTGGGTGGACATGAATTAAGCAGACTACTCAGTGCAAACCCCACCACTGATAAAACTGAGATGCAGTTAAGTAGGTAACATGAAGCTGCCACGTCAGGTCCACACTCGCCACCAGCCCACACCCCACTCCTGGCACCTTTCCCAGTTAAGCAGGTAACATAAAAACATAGAGGAGAAAGTGAGGACTGCAGATGCTGGAGAAGGGCTTATGCCCAAAATGTCGATTCTCCTGTTCCTTGGATGCTGCATGACCTGCTGCGCTTTTCCAGCAACACATTTTCAACATAAAAACATATAAAATCCAACTATTGGTGACAACTAAAGACATTACCATTGGGCAATCAATCATTGCTCATGTTGAATCAATGATAAATGTTAGAATGTAGATAATGCTGACCCTATTTCCCCTAAATTAAGCATTAACTCATGTCTTTCATCTCCCATAGGTAAACAGTCAAAGTTGACACAATGAGGAGGCGGCAGCTGTGGAGATCTCAGACAGAGATCAGCATACCACAATGCATTGTTATATGACACCCATGCAAATCATTTGTATGCAAACCTCACTCTGTCCACCATCTCAGATAGAGGCACACAATGAGCAGGTGTAACTAGCTGCTGGAGACAGAGATAGCAGTGAAAGTCCTTACTCAAGTGTGCAGGACACTTCAAGCCTTATTTGGTTAGACAGTAACCAAAGCCTTACTTGGAGGACTGAGTTCCTCCAGTCACAGATCAAATGGGTACTTGTGGAGCCGCATAGAGAAATATATGTGTATCTGTCAGAATTTTCTAAGGCATTCTGCACCTTTTAAAGAAGATGCAGGTGTTCATCTCTAACCTAAGTGTTTTGAAGCCACAGACATTGAAAGAGTGACTGATCTCAGGGAGAGTTATATATGGCAGGCCACTGAGTGCACGCAGGCCACTGAGTGCACACAGGCCCATAACAATGGCCTGGACATTCTGGGTGTCACTTCGCAAAGTATCAACCAAAGTTTTATCTGGCTGGTTGAATGAAACACACAAATACAGTCAAGTGCTCACAGTTAGCAAGGACGTGTAGGTCACCCTGACAGGGAAGAAGAATAAAAAGACCTTCTCAATGATTTCTTAGCCCCTACTGCCATAACCTCCCCCCTTGACTCTGATATAGGACGTTTGGCTATATAACAGATGTTGAGGGTATCACCTCCTTCATGATTTAATTCTGGACATCTCCTCTAGCTGTATATGGCAGTAGAAAATGCAGCTGCTACTCCTTCCTGTTAAAGTTGTTCCTCCTAGTCAAAAGGCTCTTAATTATCTTTCAAACTACATCATTTGGCTTCCTGCCAGATCCACAGAGATTTTCTGTTGTACTTGTAAGTCACCCTAGTTAACATAGGAAAGGATCACATTGGGATCCCAATAATGTCAATTCCCCTGAATTTCCAGCCCCATTACCTAAACTGTTCACCAACAATAAAGCTGGGGAAATTCTGTGTCAGAGTTTTTGGTTTTGATTGCTCATGCATAAGGTCAAGAGCACAACATCTTAGTTTTTTTTGTATAGCATTAGTGACTTGGAAGAAAGGTAAAGCCAGTCAAGAAGAGTTTATCTAGAAAGCCATGATGTGGAGGAGCTAGTGTTGGACTGGAGTGGACAAAGTTAAAAAATCACACAACAGGCGGTGAGGCAACTTCAAAGTGGAAAGGCGCCTGGCCCTGATGACTTGCCCAGTCAGTTTTATAAAGAATTTGCAAACATACTGTCAGGACCAATGCTAGATATGTATAACTATTCATATAGTCGGATTTGCCTCCCACCATCCTGGAGAGGCTAATATCTCTCTTATCCTCAAGAAAGGGAAAACCCTGGCAGACTGTGCTTCTTACAGACCCATCTTGCTTTTAAACTCTGATTTTAAAATTATATTGGAGACCCTGGCATTCAGTTTGGAAAGGGTGTTGCCCTCTATTATTAAGGAGAATCAGACAGGCTTTATAAAGGGTCGCAGATCTAATAATGTTAGGAGACTGCTTAACATGATTGAAGTGTGCCAGCTAGGATCAGTTCAAAGATTGGTGGTTTCCTTGAACGTGGAAAAGCATTTAACCGGGTGGAATGGCCATGTCTTTTTTAATACCCTGAAGCGTTTGGTCTGGGTGAAGTGTTTACTAGATGGGTAAGGGTCCTTTACAGTGATCCTCTGGCAGTGGTTCTCACTAATGGTATAAGGTCTGATCATTTTAATATCGGTAGGGGTTGTCGGCAAGGCTGTCTCCTCTCACCTCTGTTTTTCACATTGGTGATTGAGTCACTGGCAGAGGCCATTCGTGGGGACCCTAATACAGGTGCCCCAAAGGTAGCGTCAAAGGTACATAAGATCACATTATATTTGGGTGATGTTCTCATTTTCCTTTTGAACCCAGTAATTTCGGCGCCCCAGTTGATATAATGTATTACTTCATTTGGCTTTTTCTCAGGTTACAAGATCAATTTTTCAAAATTGGAGGCTATGCCTATGGGGGTCTCAGGGGAATACCAGACGTTGAAGGTGGGTTCTCCTTTAAGTGGGCACAGGGAGGCTTTCTTTAGTTAGGCACTCTGTTACCTCTAGTTTTGTTCAGTTACTCAAGGCTAATTTTGTTCATTTGTTTGACAAGATTAAACAAGACCTTCAAAGATGGGGGACTCTTCCAATATCATGGCTAGGTTGAGTTGCTTTTATTAAAATGAATGTTTTTCCTTGCTTATTACATACTCTGCAGATACTTTTTCCTAGACAAACGTTTCAGAAATTAAATGTTTGGTTTAGTTCCTTTATTTGGCATCATAAGCAGCCTCTTATCAAACTTATGAAATTGTAAATGCCCCAGGGGTTGGGAGGAGTGGATCTCCCAGATGTCAGAAGATATCAATTGAGCTTCCTTTTATTTTTTGTGAGTGATTAGGCTTGTGAGGACTTGGCATCAATATGTTTGACTGCTGAGGCCTCCCAGGCAAAGTGTCTTCTTATTAACCTGTTGTTTCTGTACAAAATTAGGATAGTTGTGGAACATTGCCGCAATCCAATAGTTATTAATACTGTCAGAGCGTAGAGGGCAAGAGACAGATGAAGTGTAATATGTCTAAAACATCTTTCCATACTCCCATAGTTGGAATGCCAGGTTTCTGGCCAGGGACAATGGATCCTGGATTTAAGCCCTGGGCAGACAGGGGAGTCTCTTGTTTGGATGACCTGGTTGAAGATGAAACGCAAATGTCATTTGATCAAATAATTCATATGTGTCATTTGATCAAATAACTTATCAAGCAGAGACCTCTTCAGTTTTTTTCAGATCAGAGATTGTATCCGAAAAGAGACTATACTCCTGACTGAGTGTAACAGATCTGATATGGAAAAGAGCTACTTCAGGTTAAAAGCACTCTTTCAGTGAGTACTCTCTATCGTTTGTTGGGGGGATGTACCTCGGGTGACATCGAGCAATTGCAGGAGGTCTGGGAGAGAGGGTTAGGAGTGGAGATCACTCCGGACACTTGGGAGGACATTTGAGAGAGTGCGAGGACAATTTCAATATGTAATTGGACCCATGCTATGCAGTTAAATATTCTTCATGGGGCACAGCTGGCCCCAGAGCGTCTTGCAAAATTTATGCAGGGTGTGTCTTCAATGTGCCCCAAATGTAAAATAAATACAGGTACCCTCACTCATTGTTTGTGGTCCTGCCACAAGCTCCGTATGTATTGGAGCGCTGTGGCAGGAGTAATAGAGGGGGTCTTGGGGACCAAAGTCGAGGTGGAACCAGTTTCTTTTCTCCTGGGTTTGCCGATTTTATCTCCCTTAGATGTACAGCTTTTTAGCATCTTCGCTTTTTGTGCGAGGAAGAACATTCTGATGTGCTGGGTGTCTGAGAACCCCCTGGGTCTGTCGGAGGGGGGAGCATAATCTAATTATGGAACACATTTCTTTGGACTTTCTTACAAATATGTTGCACCAGAAAATAGATCATTTTTATTAGGTTTGGCAGCCCTTTTTGAATTATTTGGAAGCAGATATGTCTGCCATTTTAATTACGGCTTTTGTCTAGCCATGCTAGTTCAGTTTAATAAGCCTAATGTCCTGACAGGAAGAATTTCGAGCAAAAGTGGGCTTACTCATTGATGCTCTTGAAGGTTGAGAGCTGAGGTCTTGTTATGCTGAGCTGCATTATTTACTTATTTATTGATATGTAATGCGTGTAGTTGAGAGTACTTTTGTTGTTTTTGTTGTTATAATGTTATATTTTCATATTTTTGTAATTTTGTAAAGAAAATTTTTTTCAATAAAAGATATTTTTTAAAAAATCACACAACACCAGATTTCCAACAGGTTTATTTGAAAGCACTAGCTGCTCCTTCATCAGGTAGCTGTGGGACAGGATTACAAGACACAGAATTTATAGCAAATATGTCATGCAACTGAAATGACATATTGAACAAACCTAGATTATGTTAAGTACTTCATCATTTAGCATGGGTTGCAGGTTTCAGTTCATTAAAACTTACACCCCAGAACTTCTTTTATGTCACATTCTTGAGATAACTTAAAGTTCTTTAAAAAAGGTGACATCTCAGCTCAGACAATGCATTAAAGGTGTAAGTTTAGAGTCTGTCTCCATCCCAATCTTGAGTCAGACTGGTTCTCTTTCCGAATTAGGAAGTTATAACACATTACACGGATTGACTGCCTGTAGGTTGTGCGCTTTTTGAACAAAATAGAATGTTTCTGCAAATATAATTCTGCAAATGCAACTTCACCCCATAGATTTATAGATGTGTGTGTGTGCGTGCATGACCTCACACCATTAGTTCATTGTCTGAGCTGAGATGTCACCTTTTCTTTAAAACCATAACAGCAATCTAGGTTTGTTCAATATACCATTTCAGTAGCATGACACTGTGATGTTTTGCTATAAATCCTGTTTTTTATGATCCTGTCCCACAGCTACCTGATGAAGGAGCTGCAGTCAAACAGCTAGTGCTTCCCAATAAAGCTGTTGGACTATAACCTGGTGTTGTGTGATTTTTAACTTTATCTAAGTAGAGACTATGCGGAATCTTGGGCTGTTCCTGGGAGGAGGAATTAACATGGGCAGGAAAACTTAATTGAATGAGGCGCCAAAGTACAGTTTCAAGAAGCAGGACAAAGTTTGCAATTAGGATCTTTGAAATTTAGCTGGCATGGGAAGAAAAGCTGACTGACTGGGCAAGGGTAGAGCGCCAGAATGTATAGCTGCAGGTACCCAAGCAGATCCAAGTAATGGTCCTGGCTTGCAGGGAATGAATGTCTATTTGAATACCCTTTAAATATGGCACAAAGATCTGTGATGCCAGAAGGTAACAGCTGGAGCAAATACTGTACAATCTGTAAATGTGCTCCTCTTGCATGCATAAAAAGCAGACCCAACCCTGTGAGGAAATGTAACTCACTTCCATGACGACTTTGTAGCTCTAGAGCAAAGGATTCTGCTCTCTAAGACTATAGTACTGTATGAATATAAGAGTAAAGGAAAGCATCCATTGTTGTAAGTACAAACAAAAAAATCATTGAATTGGCATACAAATATTACTACGGATGCAGCATTTGAAGGAGTCGAAATGAAATTGTATAATTATACAAAATACATTATAAATGCTACAGCAGGAGAGGCAATGTACTCCTGGTAAGAATTGTCCTCTTACAATTTAATGCTGTTACACAAAGTGCAACAGATACAACCTGGTAAATCAAAATATCGATACCTATGACAGGATAAAATTCACTGCATGCGAGAAATTAATATTTCAGTTATTTGGGAGTTGGAAATTATTAAAATTGTAAACATTATTACCTATTTTTATATGCAGTAATGGAGTTGTGGATATCTGGAATGCTTTTTGAGTTCAGAAGTAGGGATGGCTTGCTGCTGTTATACAGGCCCTTTGTAAGATCACACCTGGAATATTGCATGCAGTTTTGGTCTCCCTACCTAAGAATACTTGCTATAGAGGGAGTGCAGCAGAGGTTCATGAGGCTCATACCAGAGATGGCAGGATTGACCTACGAAAATAAATTGATTTAACTGACCCTGTATTCACTAGATTTTAAAAGAATGAGAAGGAATCTGATTAAACCATAAAATTCTAAAGGGGCCAGCTGGATTAGATGCAATGAGGATGTTCTTCCTGATGGTGCATTATTGAACCAAAGGATAGTCTCGGGATATCGGGCAGGCCATTTTGGATGAGAAGAAGAAAACTTTCTTCATTCAAAGGGTAGTGGACCTGTGGAATCCTATACCACAGAAGGCTGTGGAGGCCAAGTCACAATATACTCAAGGAGATAAATATAGTTTTAGATATTAAGAACATCAAGGGGTATGTGAAGAATCGGAAATATGGCATTGAATTGGAGGATCAGCCAAGATCATATTGAATGGTGGAGCAGACTTAGAGTGACAAATAGCTTACTGCTGGTCCTACTTTTTATGTTGCTATGTTTCTTCCCCAAAAAATCTGTCAAAGATAGTCAACTGGAAAATTCTGAACTGAGAGTGATAGATATTTGTTACATAAGAGTCCTAAAGGGTATGAAAAAAATGTGGATGAAGATTCAGATCAGCCACTAATGACTGAATGACAGGGCAGGTTTGAAGGGCTGAGTGGACGGCTCCTGCTCCTATGTAATAAAGTGTTCAAACTCATTCAGTGTACACAACCAAATGCAATTTTCAACTCACTAGTAAGTTGCTTGTTACATGCAAAGGCTCAGTGCTGTGAAAAAAATAAACTGTCACAGGTACCCAAAGGACAGTAGCAAGTACATTCAGTTGTTGTAGGTGTCTGGAAGACCTTTATGTCATAAAAATGATAGTGGTGAGGTTGCCTTACATGAGGAATAAGTGGCAGATTTTTGACTGTCTTAGAGGGAATTCATAGCCAGTTGATCCACTTCAATCACTGCCTCTCTGTTGATGTTCAGCCTTGGCATGCACTGCTGCTTTGAATTACATGTGTAGCTAGTGATTTAGTAATAGACCTGCTGCTGAAGGGAGCAACTTCCGTAAGTTATAGAGCTCCTTGAATACTGCACTACTTCCCTTTCTCATTCTTCTCCACCGTAATACTCTTACCAATGGCTGAATATAACCCCATCACAAAATAGAAACAGAAAACTATTTTCAATATTTACTTATCCGAACAACACGGATGGGGAGCATTTTGTTCGGATGATCAAACGTTCGGATAATTGAATGCTGGATAACACAGTTTAGCCAAGTATTGGGACCGTGCGGTCTTGTCCGGATAATCCGAAATTCAGATAATCGAATGCCGGATGATCGAGGTTCCTCTGTAAATCTAGTTCATACATGGGCATTTTAAAACTAATCACACAGCTGTGGAATGTTACAGAAACTCATTTATGACCTTACTACAATCCTTAAGTTTTCTTTTGCTTTTCATTACCCTTTTCAAGTACAGCAAAAAATATGAATAAATTGCCCTTCAGCATTCTACGTTAAAGTTTTCCTCACTAATGATCACTTCTTGTTAAATTTGGCAGGAAAAAGCCCTGGTTCTATCATAGACTGCCACGTACAAACACTGAAATCAATAAAGATAAAATCAAAGTGTGTGCAGTCGGCATCTGAGTGCTCCTGCAAGTCAAAATCTTGGATCAAGAAAAATATATCCAAGATCTTTAAAATATGGCATGATGATCATGGTTCCTTAATACATCTATTACCTCTGTGTAACATTATTGCTTTCACATTTGATCCTTATCATGTAGACCCACAATAGTCTGTATAACGATTCAAGTGCAACACGAGCCATTTTAGGATCCTTATTCTGCAAGGAAAAAAGACAAATTCATGAAGTTGCATAACAATATGTTTGTTGTTACCAAAAAATGCCCAGTTTGAAATCATGATTTTTGTCGTGTATGGTTGAATACTTCATCAGATAGATAACTTATCCATGAATAAGAAGACCATCAACAATAGATACATAGGAACATTACCAAGTGCAAGCTCCCCTCCCAGCCACACATCATCTTCTCTTGGAACTAAACAGCTGTTCCCTCACTGTCACTAAACCAAAATCCTGGAATTCCTCATCATCTGCGTGATTACAGTAGAAGTCTCTACACCAATCCACTTCAGCAGTTCAAGACGACAGCTTACCACCACATTCTCCAGGGGAATTAGGAATGGGCAATAAATGCTAGCCCAATTAGCAACACCCACATCTCAAGCAATAGGTTGCCATGCATTAAAAATTGTAAACACAAAGGTTAATTGTATAAGTGCTTTTTTGACACATGTATGTGCTTTTTTTCTTCTTGGTTACTTCTAATTGGTTAACTGGCACAATAATATGTAAAATCGGTTAAAATTCTGGACTTCAGCATTGTATAGATTGGAAACTGACATCCTGCTAAACTCAAACAAATCAGACTAACTGGTCAATGTCTGCGGAAGAATCTAAGTTGACTAATGACAAGCAGCTCCAATTGGACCTTGCATGAAGAAGAGCAAGCAGCTTATGTAGCATAGAAATCGGTTTGATCAATTACAACTTTGTCACAGCAGTGAATCTGCACAGCTACTGCCGTTGCTGTTGAATTCATGTATCGCTGGACATTGGAGTGCATCTGGGAGAATTAACAAACAGTGAAATTCACAACTTATCTTGGAGGAACCTGTTTGGGAGTGGTCACAGCACAGAAATAGATAAGTAAATAGTTTTAGGTTACTGTACGTCTGCAGTAGTGAGTAGAGTGGGTTCTTTCTTGATTATACATTTTATTGAGACATGTCTCTTGATTAAACTTTAAAATATAAGCCATAAGTATTAAGTTAGCCTGGAGCAGTTTTTGTAGAGGAATAAGACAGTGCTATTTTCTGGGTCTGCAGATTGGAAGAAGCAAAAATAGCCCTTAGCAGAGTGATATGCTCTTCTTGTTGGATGTGGAGTTGAGGGAGAGTTTATGTGTTACTGAGGATTATATCTGCAATAAATGCCATTAGTTGCAAATCCTATCAGATCGAATGGATCAGTTAGAGGCAATGAGGAATTTCCAAGAGCAAGGGAGTGTGGTGGAAGACAATTATAGGCAGGGAGAAAAGTCACAGATACAGTCACATAGATGGGTTAACTCCAGGAACGGTAAGAGAGGTAGGCAGGTAGTGAATGACTCTTCTGTAGCTCTCCCCACTTCAAACAAATATGCTGTTTTGGAAAATGTAGGGGGTGATGGATTCTCTGGGGAATGCAGCACAAATAGCCAAGTTTCTGGCATTGAGACTGGCTCAAACGCAATGAAGGGTACGTTGGGTTCCGAGAGATCGATTGTATTAGGGGACTTGCTGGTCCAAGGCATAGACAGACGTTTCTGTGGCTAGCAGCGAAAAATCAGAATTATGTGTTGCCTCCCTGGTGCCAGGATCAAGGATGTCTCAGAGAGGGAGCAGAATGTTCTCAACGGGGAGAGGGCCAAACAGGAGGTCATTGTACATACTGGAACCATTGACATAGGTAGGGAAAAGGATGAGATTCTTAAGGAAGAATGTAGAGAGAGTTAGGCAGAAAATTAAAAAGGAGGTCCTTGAGAGTAGTAATATCTGGATTATTCCTGGTGCTACATGTTAGTGAGGGTAGGAAGAGGAGTATAGAGCAGATGAATGCAAGGCTGAGGAGCTGGTGTATGGGAGAAGGATTCACATTTTTGAATCATTGGAATCTCTTCTGGAGTAGAAGTGACCTGTACAAGAAGGACGGATTGCACCTAAATTGGAAGGGGACGAATATACTGGCAGGGAGATTTGCTAGAGCTGCTCGGGAGGATTTAAACTAGTAAGGTGGGGGGGGGGGGGGGGGGAACCCAGGGAGATAGTGAGGAAAGATATCAATCTGAGACTGGTACAGTTAAGACAAGAAGCAAGTCAAACAGTCAGGGCAGGCAGGATCAAAGCAGAGAAGGGGGTAGGACTCATAAATAAAACTGTATTTATTTCAATGTAAGAGGCCTAACAGGGAAGGCACATGAACTCAGCGCATGGTTAGGAACATGGGACTGGGATATCATAGCAATTACAGAAACATGGCTCAGAAATGGGCAGGACTGGCAGCTTAATGGTCCAGGATACAAATGCTACAAGAAGGACAGAAAGGGAGGCAAGAGAGGAGGGGGAGTGGCGTTTTTGATAAGTACTTCATTACAGCTGTGCTGAGAGAGGATATTCCCAGAAATACATCCAGGGAAGTTATTTGGGTGAAACTGAAAAATAAGAAAGGGATTATCACCTTATTGGGATTGTATTATTGACCCTCGAATAGTCTGTGGGAAATTGTGAAACAAATTTGTAAGGACATCTTGGTTATCTGTAAGAAACATAGACTGGGACTGCCATAGACTGGGATGTAGAGGAATTTGTTAAGTGTGTACAAGTCAATTTTCTGACTCAGGACGTGGATGTACCTACTAGAGAAGATGCAAAACCTGACCTATTCTTGGGAAATAAGGCTGGGCAAGTGACTGAGGTGTCAGTGGGGGAGCACTTTGGGGCCAGCGACCATAATTCTATTAGATTTAAAATAGTGATGGAAAAGGATAGACCAGATCTAAAAGTTGAAGTTCTAAATTGGAGAAAGGCCAATTTTGATGGTGTTAGGCATGAACTTTCAAAAGCTGATTGGGCGCAGATGTTCGCAGGTAAAGGGACAGCTGGAAAATAAGAAGCCTTCAGAAATGAGATAACGAGAGTCCAGAGAAAGTATATTCCTGTTAGGGTGAAGGAAAAGGCTGGTAGGTATAGGGAATGCTGGATAACTCAATACATTGAGGGTTTGATTAAGAAAAAGAAGGAAGCATATGTCAGGTATAGACAGGATAGAGCGAATGAATCCTTAGAAAAAAAATAAAGGCAGGAGAAGTATAATTGAGAGGGAAATCAGGAGGGCAAAAGGGAACATCAGATAGTTTTGGCAAATAGCATTAAGGAGAATCCAAAGGGTTTTACAAATACATTAAGGACAAAAGGGTAACTAGAGAGAGAATAGGGCCCCTCAAAGATCAGCAAGGCAGCCTTTGTGTGGAGCCGCAGAAAATGGGGGAGATACTAAATGAGTATTTTCCATTAGTATTTACTGTGGAAAAGGACATGGAAGATGTATAATATAGGGAAATAGAACATAGAACATAGAACAATACAGCACAGAACAGCCCTTCGGCCCACGATGTTGTGCCGAATATTTGTCCTACCTTAAGCACCCATCCATGTACCTATCCAATTGCCGCTTAAAGGTCACCAATGATTCTGACTCTGCCACTCCCACAGGCAGCGCATTCCATGCCCCCACCACTCTCTGGGTAAAGAACCTACCCCTGACATCTCCCCTATACCTTCCACCCTTCACCTTAAATTTATGTCCCCTTGTAACACTCTGTTGTACCCGGGGAAAAAGTTTCTGACTGTCTACTCTATCTATTCCTCTGATCATCTTATAAACTTCTATCAAGTCACCCCTCATCCTTCGCCGTACCAATGAGAAAAGGCCTATCCTCGTACGACCTATTCTCCATTCCAGGCAACATCCTGGTAAATCTTCTCTGCACCCTCTGCAAAGCTTCCACATATTTTCTAAAGTGAGGTGACCAGAACTGCACACAGTACTCCAAATGTGGCCTAACCAAGGTCCTGTACAGCTGCAACATCACTTCGCAACTCTTGAATTCAATCCCTCTGCTAATGAACGCTAATACACCATAGGCCTTCTTACAAGCTCTATCCACCTAAGTGGCAACTTTCAAAGATCTATGAACATAGACCCCAAGATCCCTCTGCTCCCCCACCTTACTAAGAACCCTGTATTCCGCATTCTTATTTGTCCTTCCAAAATGGACAACCTCACACTTGACAGGGTTGAACTCCCATCTGCCACTCCTCAGCCCAGCTCTGCATCACATCTAAGTCCCTTTGCAGCCGACAACAGCCCTCCTCACTATCCACAACTCCACCAATCTTCGTATCATCTGCAAATTTACTGACCCACCCTTCGACTCCCTCTTCCAAGTCATTAATAAAAATTACAAACAGCAGAGGACCCAGAACTGATCCCTGCAGAACTCCACTTGGTAACTGGGCTCCAGGCTGAATATTTACCATCAATAGATGGTGACATCTTGCAAGATGTCCATATTACAGAGTAGGAAGTGCTCGATGTCTTGAAATGCATAAGTGGATAAATCCCCAGGACCTGATCAGATGTACCTAGATCTCTATGGGAAGCTAGGGAAGTGATTGCTGGGCCTCTTGCTGAGATATTTGGATCATTGATCGTCACAGATGAGATGCCGGAAGACTGGAGATTGGCTAACATGGTGCCACTATTAAAGAAAGGTGGTAAGGTCAAGCCAGGGAACTATAGACCGGTGAGCCTGATGTCATAGCGGGCAAGTTGTTGGAGGGAATCCTGAGGGACAGGATGTACATGTATTTGGAAAGGCAAGGACCGATTAGGGGTGGTCAACATGGCTCTGTGCATGGGAAATCATGTCTCACAAACTTGAGTGAGTTTTCTGAAGAAATAACAAAGAGGATTGATGAGGGCAGAGCAGTAGACGTGATCTGTATGGACTTCAGTAAGGCGTTCAACAAGGTTCCCTCAAGGTTAGCAAGGTTAGTTCTCATGGAATACAGGGAAGCTAGCTATTTGGATACAGAACTGCCTCGAAGGTAGAAAACAGAGGGTGGCGGTGTTTTTCAGACAGGAGGCCTATGAACAGTGGAGTGCCACAAGGATCGGTGCTGGGTCCACTGCTTTTCATAATTTACATAAATGATTTGGATGTGAGCTTAAGAGGTATAGTTAGTAGGTTTGCAGATGACACCAAAATTGGTGGTGTAGTGGGCAGCAAAGAAGGTTACCTCAGATTACAACAGGATCTTGATCAAATGGGCCAATGGGCTGAGGAGTGGCAGATGGAGTTTAATTCAGATAAATGCGAGGTGCTGCATTTTGGGAAAGCAAATCTTAGCAGGACTCATAAACATAATGGTAAGGTCCTAGGGAGTGTTGTTGTACAAAGAGACCTTGGAGTGCAGGTTCATAGCTCCTTGAAAGTAGAGTCACAGGTAGATAAGATAGTGAGGAAGGCATTTGGTATGCTTTCCTTTATTGGTCAGAGTATTGAATACACGAGTTGGGAGGTCATGTTCCAGCTGTACAGGACATTGGTTAGGCCACTATTAGAACATTGCATGCAATTTCAGTCTCCTTCCTATCGGAAAGATGTTGTGAAACTTGAAAGGGTTCAGAAAAGATTTACAAGGATGTTGTCAGGGTTGGAGGATCTGAGCTATAGGGAGAAGATTAATAAGCACAGGCTATTTTCCCTGAAGCATCGGAGGCTGAGGAGTAACCTTATAGAGGTTTATAAAATCATGATGGGCATGGATAGGGTTAATAGACAAGGTCTTTTCCCTGGGATGGGGGAGGCCAGAACTACAGGGCATGGGTTTAGGGTAAGAGGGGAAAGATATATTAAAAAAAAAGACCTGAGGGACAACTTTTTTATGCAAAGAGTGGTGCGTGTGTGGAATGGGCTGCCAGAGGAAGTGGTGGAGGCTGGTATAATTGCAACATTTAAAAGGCATCTGGATGTGTATATGAATAGGAAGGGCTTGTAAGGATATGGGCCGGGCGCTGGCAGGTGAGACTAAATTGGGTTGGGATGTCTGTTCGACATGGACAAGTTGGACCGAAGGGTTTGTTTCCGTGCTGTACATCTCTATGACTCTATCATTCTATGACAGGATACTTAACAAGAGAGTTTATCTCAGTGGGTTCTGATCTGTGTTTTATAAAACAAAGATAAGAAAGAATAAGAGATATCAGGACCTGAGTGCTGAAGTCGACAGACATTAATTAGATGAGCTGATAGGTGACAAGTTAATGAGTTTTACATCATTTTCCTTGAAATTAAAGTACAACTAGGGAGGCAGAAGCACTGTATTAAACTGTATCAAGTTTAGTTAATGAAACTAACTAAAATAACTACAATCAATCATTGAGCAAAATTTCAAAACGTGAAAGCCTAATCAGTTAAATAAAACAAAATAGAGATAACAGGGCTGGTGATGAGCTCTAGCTGTTGCACATGGGATCTGGTGAACACCACTGTATCCACAGCAACTACATTTGCAATAAGTGCTGCAGCTTGAGGGTCTTTGGCGCTAAGTTAATAAGCTGAATTCAAATTTTTGACACTGTGATGCACCGAGGAGGAAGTAAGTTAGCTGTGCATAACACAGATATAAGGATTCAGAATGTAACACAGGAAGAGCACCAACCTTTGCATTTGTATAACAGATTTAAGGTTCCTACAGTCCTTGTAAATGAGTATAGGGACAGGAAAGATGAGCAACAGATTACAGCAGCATAATAGAGAAATCCATTTAATTTGGGAGAGAAAAAATTAATACAGAAAATGAGAATGAGTCCTGAAGACAAAATTGCTTGTTCAGTGTCAGGGTTCAGGACATTTCCATAGATTGGGGAAAAACTTGGAATGGGAGAAGGGTCTAGTTGTTATGGTCCACATTCTACTAACTTCATAGATAGGTCTAAGAAAGAGGTTTAGCCATGGGAGTACAAACAACTAGGTGGAGTAAATCAAAAAACAGGGCAATGATAACAAGAATCTCTGACTAGGGAAATAAGATGATTTCTGCATAGGGCAAAGATTAAATTAATTCAGTATATTGAATTTCTGCCTCAAAAGATTGATGTGAAAGAAATGGATTTCAACTTACGAGGCATTGGTACCAGTAATTGGGGAAAAGGAAGCTGCACCATTGAGGATCAGTTTTAAGTGAACTATGCTGGGATCAATTATGGGAAGGTGTCAGGTGAGTGGAAATTTTAAAAAATGAAAAGGAAAGGACAAGACAATAGTGCAGGGTAATGAAACGAAAAATGAGAACCAGAGTGTGACAGGAAAACACACATTCCGAAAACACAAAAGTGCAATACAAATAGGGTCAGCAAAGGACAAAATGGTAAAAAAAACATAAGCTCTGTATCAAAATGCACAGAGCATTCATAAACAACATAAATAAACTAATGGAGCAAATAAAAATAAAGAAATACCTTGGCCGTTGCAGGAAGGTGGCTAATAAGCTGACAGAGACTGAAAACTGAAGAAGAGTGTTTGATAATTTGGAAGGATATGAAAGAAAGGAAAAAAGAAATTAGGTTTGACCTGTCAACAAAGATGAGGCTAATATAATGGTGTGAAATGAACTTGGCCCAGGAGATCAAGATTTAGAATTAATTTGGTGAAATAAAGGAAAGAACACAGTTTGGGTGGAAGTAGTTTATTGTCCCCTAAAGACAGCAAGACTTAAGTTCAACATGTAAATCAAGAAATAATGGGGAGCATAATAAAAAGATACTGCAGTACTTGTTTTTTTAACCTTCATACATTTGGACAAAACAATCTGGTAATGGTAGCCTTCAGGATGAGTTCAGAGAACCAAGCCAAGGGTCAGGCTGTTTTTGACCCTGATGATGTATATTAAGACAGGATTAATGAATGATCTGACAGGATCAAGAGTGATTATAACATGACTGAATTTCACATTCCGTTTGCAGATAAGGAACTTGTATCGGAAACTCATGGCTTGAACTTAAACAACTGAAGTAAGACAACAGAGTGAACTAGGAAAATAGGTTAAAAGCTAAGATGACAGAGAGTGACAGCTTTAAAGAAGGCATTTCATAACACTCAACAAAAATATATTTCGGGGGAAGAGATTCTATAAGAGGGATGAAACATCTGTGGTGATGCAAGGAAGTTAGTAAAGTTGTCAAATTGAAATAAAAGACTACAATGCTGCAAAATAGACCAATAGAATTTCCCAAGCATCACTGAAAAAAAGGAGAAATAAAGGTTTACAATGCTGCAAAATAGACCAATAGAATTTCCCCAAAATTTCCCAAGCATCACTGAAAAAAGGAGAAATCAGAATGTGACAATAAATTGGCAAGAAATACAAAAACAGACAAGAAGAAAGTCTACAAGTACATGAAAGATAGCTAAAGTAAACTTGTCTCTTAAAAGAAAAGGATGGCAAATTCATAATGGGATGCAGTAAAATAGTAGAGCCTTTAAACAAGTATTATACCTGTCTTCACAACAGAAAATATAACATGCATTCTAGAACAGTAGAAAATCAAGAGAAAAAAAAGCAAAGGAAGAATTTAAAATAATTACAACCATTAAATAAGCAATGCAAAAAAAAAGGACTGTCAAGTTCACTGGACCTGATGGCCTACATCCTAAGGTTTTAAAATAAATTAGGATTAATAAGAAAGTAATAGCAGTACCTTTAGAAAATCATTATACAATTTAGTTAATTAACATTGTTGTATGAAAAGAAATTGTATTTAATATTTGAAAATATAAAAACAGGATGGATAAAGGGAAATTGGTGGACATATGTACTTAGGTTTCCATTAGATAAGATAAAGTTACTGCAAAAGGTAAGAGTTCATGGTGATGTGGGTAATGTATCAGAACCATCAGAAACAAATAGGTCACGGCAAATTGTGAAATACCACAGGAAATTAATAGTGAGGCCTCAGTTATTTACAAACTATATTAATGACATGAATGAAGAGGGAGTGTATTGTAGCTGAATTTACTCATTGTGCAAAACTAGGTAGAAAAGCAAATTAAGAGAAGGACATGAAGAGTCCTTTAAGAGATATAGACTGGTCAAGTAAGTAAGACAAATATGGCAGATAATAGAGTATAAAGAAAGAAAATGGGAGGTTATTCATCTTCAAGGAAGAATAGAAAAGCAGAATATTACCTAAATGGAAAAACTGCAGAAAGCTGCCATACAGAGGGATCCCTACACATTAATTCAAAAAAGCATACGTGAAGCTGCTACAAGCAATTAAGGAAACAAATGGAAATTTGGCCTTTATTGTAAGGAGGATGGAATATAAAAGTAAGGACATCTTCATATAATTGAACAGTACGTTGTTCAACCTACAGTTGTACACTGATTTCTAGTTGATATTCAATGAGAAAGCATAAATATGAACCACATTTTTCTGCATTCTGTAATAGTATACAAAATCAGTTCACGTGGCTACAACCATGACTCTATAATCACACTTACGGACAATGCACTAAACTGATTACAAGTTGTTCTACTATAACGTGACAGTTGTGTCCCACTGCTATCCTGTGCTATAGAAAATCACACTATGGAAAACCACTGTCGAAAATTGCACTGTACAAGATCACTATACCCATTCGGTAGAAAGTTTGCATTATCCACAATTCGTCAATCATGTTATAGCCAATTTGTGTTAACAGAATGTGTGTTATATCAGAACGATCTGTACTTCAAACTGCACCACTATAGAATTACATGGATCAGAACATTTAATGCAGGTGATTGCCATGTTCCCCAAGTGAGGGGACAGGGCAATCCTGAAGAAGGATTACACCCGAAACACCGACTTCTGCACCTCCTGATGCTGCCTGGCTTGCTGTGTTCTTTCAGCCTCCTGCCTGTCTACTTTGGATTCCAGCATATGCAGTTTTTTTGTATCTACCCTAATTAGTGAATCAGGAGCAACCCCACCTCCACTGGGTCATGAAGCCATGGCCAGAGTTTATTGTTGTTAGGTTACTGATTTCCCAATGTTATGATTTTCATTCCCAGGTAAGAAGGATACCCTGTCCATAACAGTTGCACCACTAGTCATTGCTAGGTCAGGAGTGGTCCCAAACAAGGAACAATGATCAAGGCTGGATCCCAGAGTTAATCTGAGGCAGCTTCGATGAGTTGCACCTAGAGGACACTAATGAGGTGGGTGAGGATCAAAAATTGGGGGTGGAGTTGGGGAGCAATGGAGTTGTCATTATATCATGCCATAATAGAAGAATCCCTTGATTGTACCTCCCCACTAAGACAGCAGACAGTATTTCCAGTTTGGGAATTTTCAAAAAGTCACATGCCAAGTACAAAACAAACTACATCTTGAGAGTAACTGCACAAACCCACAAATAATTGAAAAAACTCTTTTACTGACTTTGAGATTGGATAAACAATTGTTCAGGAAGATATGCCATCGAACAAGGAAGAATTGTTTCTGGCTGACACAGAGAAGGCAGGTTACCAAAGGGAATAAAGCCTGTGGAACAAACAGAGGAATATATAAGAAATCATTTGACTATGTAGACAGATAGAGAACCACTTCCATATTTTCAAGAATTATCCACAATGTGATGCCACAAAAGAAATGAGATGAGTAACCACAGTTAGTTAGTCTATTTACTAATATTGGTTAAGAGATAGATGTGACCCAGAACTAGCATCACCAGTACTGTCTGGACACACTGGACATTTCACCATATCAGCTTCTGCCTCTGACCACTGACCCAACACTCTTGCCATTAGATACATTCATTTCTACGTCCTTTTTACAACAACTGAGTCAAACAGTCTCTCATCCACACCCCTCTATCCCCGATTTCTAATTCTTTTGTAAGTTTTGGATGTCTTCAAAGTAAATGAAAAAGAATATTAGTTCTGCACTCATGACTTCGACTTCAGATTCAAAAACACAATTTCCAAATTTGTACGTGACATCAAGTTTGTGTTATGGTCAATACTGAAGAGGACTGCATGAAATTATAGCAGATTATTAATAGACTAGCTGAACAGGCAAGTATTTGAAAAATTAATTTCAACACTGATAAATAAAGAGACAAGTTGAGGACCTTGTGATAGGCAGTCAGCATCATGAGATGAATAGACAAGGGAAGTTAATAAAACTGAAAACTTTGGAAAACCTTAGCATGTTTGGCAGTATCTGCGGAGACAGCAAAACAGTAAGTGATCGGGCTCTTCTTCAGCTATGAAAGGGTGAAGACGTGAACAAGGTTCGCCAGCATTTTCTGTTTTCCACCATCCACAGTGTTTTGCAACATAAGGCATACGATGTATATTTAATATTCTTTAAATTATAGAATGTTCGTCCTGCACAATAAAGGACACAGGTGATGACATGCACAGAAACTGTAGGAATTGCAGCTCCTGGAAATCTGAGTGTTGGATCTTCAGCAGTGATTGGAGTCAGAATTAATGGGTCATTTTTGGAATGGAAGGTGACGACATGGGATACAGCAGGGTTTGGTGCTTGGAGCCAGTTATTCACAATATATATTAATATTTGGATATCAAATATAAAGTTTCAAAAATTGCTGATGACACAAAACTAGGTGGGGGTGAGAATGGCAAAGAAGCTATAAAGAGGCTTCAGGGTGAAGCCGCTGCAAAATGACGTGGATAAAAGTGAAGTTATTTGCTTATGTGCTGGTTAGGTGAATTGGCCATGCTAAATTGCCCGTAGTGTGAGGGAAGGGGTAAATGTAGGAGAATGGATCTGGGTGGGTTGCTCTTCGGAGGGTCGGTGTGGACTTGTTGGGCCGAAGGGCCTGTTTCCACACTGTAAGTAATCTAAGTAATCTAATCTAATCTAATTAAATGTTAGAGTAATGGTGAGTTTGCAGCAGTATAACATTGAGTATAACATGATGAATAGTGAAGCAGGTTTTGTAGACTGAATTCCTGCTTCTATTTCTTCAACGGACTGAATCTTACTTGTTTTAAAATAAGTATGAGTTGTGTTGAGTTTTTTTTATAGATATTTTTATTGGAAATTTAACATTTTTACAAATTTACAAAAATAAAAAAAACTCTCAAGTACAAACATTGATATACAATTAAGTCTTAAATAAATAACCAAAATTTAACAAAAGAAAAATACCGAGAAAAACAAAACAAAACTCAACTAACTACTAATCTAACCTACAACTAACCAGAGTGTATAATTAAGTCTCTTACATTATTCAAATAAGAGAAAAAAAACCCAATGGATAACACAGAAATTGGGAAGTGAGATACATGCTCGGAATGTGTTAACATCAAATGTAACAAAACCCGTATTCGTTCGGAATTCCTCTCCCAAGGGGCCCCGGACCAGCCAGGTTCGCAATCTCAATTAAATAAAAGCCTTTGTTAGGATAGCCGAAATATCTGTATTTATATAATTCAAGAAGTGCTGCCATATTTTATGAAATAATTTGGTCTTTCGGTGCACCATATTTGTAAGGAAGTCAAGAGGAATACATTCCATAATTAATCTGTGCCAATTTGAAAGTCCAGGGGCCCTCAGCCACCCAGTTTACCAAAATATTTTTCCTTGCACAGAAAGAGAGAATAGAAAATAATCTCTTCCCGTGCATATCCAGGGAGGGTAAGTTCAAAAAGCCCAAAAGGAGAGATACAGGGTCCACTTTAATTTCCGTTCCTAAAATTTCTGTCAGAGTATCTACGGATCTTATGACAGGTCCATAGGCAATGTACAAGAGTGCCCACCTCTATTTTACATTTGGGACACATTGGAGATGGTCCTATCTTAAATTTTGCCAATCGATCCAGTGCTATATGGGCCCTATGAAGTATCTTCAGCTGGATAGCCTGAGTTCTGTTGCAGATGGTGATTCTTCTGGCATTTTCCCAAATGTCATTCCACGTTTCTATAGAGATTTCTAGTCCCAAATCCTGATCCCATGTTTTAAGCAGATTGTCCATATCTCCTGATACTTCATCATGTAGTAAATGATAAATAGTACTGACGGAAGATACCCCATTGGCCGTAGCACTCTACATTCTCTATCTGATTTATAAAGACTATCTAATAATGTAGTCTTCTTCGAATTTGGAAGTATCGAAAGAGGTCTCCATTAGGTAATCCGAATTTCTGACACAGCTGTTCAAAAGACATCAGGGCCCCTTCTTTAAATAGGTCCCCTAAACATGAGATACCCCTGGATCTCCAGAGTTTAAAAGTGGCATCTGTAACTCCTGGTTGAAATCCCCATGCTCCCACTATTGGAGCATAGGGGGATGTTTTATGTGAGTTGCCCTCATTTTGCCGCATTATATTCCAAGCTTTAATTGTGTTTAGTATTACAGGGTTTTTACAGTGATGCGTAATGATTTTCCTCTTGTCTGAAAATAAAAGGTTAATAAGTGGGCATTTTACGTGAGAAGCCTCGATGTCCAGCCAGATTGATTGCGGGTCAGACAAGACCCAATCAGCTATGTAATTTATTAGGGAACTTAACTGATATTTCCTAAAATCTGGGAAGTCCAATCCTCCCCTTGCCTATGGAAGCTGTAGCTTCTTCAGCTTAATGAGGGCCGTCTATGATTCCAGATAAAGGAACCTAACCAGCCACATAATTTACATAGTGCCAACCTTGGCAGCATTACTGGAAGCATTCCCATAGGGTATAGGAGACGGGGCAGGACATTCATTTTAATTAGTGCTATTCTACCCAGCCAGGAAATTGGAAAGTCTCCTCATCGCTGGAGGTACTGCCTTATCCTTTCCAGTAAATGCACAAAGTTAGCCTTGTATAACTGACCAAATACTGGGGCAATAAAAATGCCTAAATATAAGAAACCCTCCAGGGACCACCGAAAGGGAAAGTGTGATCCGTCCACTAAGTGGGGTATCATAGCAAGGCCACCCATTGGCATAGCCTCCGATTTTGAGAAATTAATTTTATAGCCTGAGAATGCACTAAATGTATTAATAACTTGGATTAAGCGAGGCACGGACATCAGAGGATTACTGAGGAATAGAAGAACATCACCTGCATAAAGGGTAATTTTATGTTTACCTGTACCAATTCTCGGGGCCGTTATATTAGGATCAGCCTGTATAGCTTCTGCTATAGGTTCAAATATTAGCCTAAATAACAATGGCGAGAGGGGACATCCCTGACAGCAGCCCCTAATCACACTGAAGCTATCCGAGCCTAATCCACTGGTAACCACAACTGCTTTGGGATCACTATACAATGTTGAGACCCATTTGGTAAACACCTTTCCAATGCCAAATCTTTCCAATGTATAAAACAAATATGACCATTCAACCCTATCGAATGCCTTTTCCGCGTCTAATGAGACTACTACTCCTGGTATCTTTCCCTGATGGCAGGCTTGAATCATATTCAAAACCCTTCTAATATTACTGGATGATCTACTGGATGATCTACGGGCCCTTAATAAACCCCATCTGATCCTCCTTTATGATATGTGGCAATACCCTTTCTAGTCTCAATGCTAACGTTTTAGAAAGGATTTAAAAATCTACAGTTAGCAAGGATATAGATCTGTATAACGCGCAATCTTCTGCGTCCTTTCCTTTTTTAAGGATAAGAGAGATATTTGCCTCTTTCAACGAAGGCGGGAGACAGCCCTGACTGTATGCGTAGTTATACATGTCCATAAGTGGACCAGCCAATATTCCTGTAAATTCTTTATAGAATTCAGCTTGAAAGCCATCTGGGCCAGGTGCCTTACCGCTCTGAAGTTGCCTGATTGCGTCAAGTATTTCTTGGACTGTTAGGGGAGCATTTAAGACCAATACCTGTTCCAGAGTTAAGTCCGGAAAGGTCAAATTTTTAAAAAATGATTGCATCCTCCTAGTCCTGTCTTCACAATCTGCGATTTATATAAATCAGAATAAAATTTTCTAAAGATTGCGTTAATCCTTTTATGATCACGAGTCAAAATACCCGTACTTTCCTTGATAGACGTGATAGTTTGAGGGGCTTTTTTCTCTTTGCAAGAAATGCTAAATATCTACCCGGTTTGTCACCAAATTCATTTGTTTTGCAAATAATATTTCCCTCTTAGCCGTTTGGGTAAGCGTGGTGTTTAGAGGTGTCCTAAGGGCCATAATCCTTTGCAATTTGATAATAGAAGGTCTATCAGCGTATGCTGTTTCAGCTGCTTTTAAGCGAGCTTCGAGCAGACGCTGTTGTTCTCCCTTTAACTTTTTCTGGGTCGCTGAGTATGAGATGATCAAACCTCGCGCGTAAGCTTTGATGGTCTCCCACATCATTGATGGGTTGCCAGCCGTACCTAAATTAATTTCTAAAAAAGTTTTAAATTCTTGAGAGAGGTACTTTACAAATTTACTATCTTTCATCAGGAAGGGGTCCATACGCCAATGCCGAGGGGATGTCCCATTGTTCCTCGCCTTGATTTCCATATATACAGCAGTGTGATCGGAAATTGCTATACT
>NC_057715.1:86230041-86232428 GCF_004010195.1 Chiloscyllium plagiosum | reverse complement strand
CTCCTCAATAGGATGAGGAGAATTCAAATGTACTACAAAGCTAGAGTTAACAGTGAGCACCCTATCCCCACTCCCCCACCCACACCAACACCTGGATATATTTGGTAATGTTAATACATGTATAAACATATATAACTATAAAATTACAACCTCAATAAGTAATAATTAAATATAATAATACAAAATAACAAGGGAAAACAACCCCGCTCCTAGAGACAGAGGTAAAATAGAATAAGGTAACCACCTCCCCCCACCAACATTAACTAAACCCCCCGGCTTATATATATATAGAATAATAAAAAAATACATCAAGGGGGGGAGAAAATCGTTAAGTAGAGAACAAATAAATAAATCCCTCTTCCCACCCCCCAAGATAATATTAAACAGTAAGATAAAAAAAAGGGGGATATAAACCGGAGTGGGGGGAAGGCAAACCAACATCAATTATCTCTTACAATTTATCTAAGACAGTCCAAAAGTTCCTTGGCCTTTTCCGGCGATCCGAAGTTATACACGGATCCTTCATGGTTAAAGCGTAGTGTTGCTGGGTAGTGTAAGGAGTACTGAATATTTAAGTCCCTTAAACACTTCTTCACCTCATCGAATGCCTCTTTCGGACCAGAGCTGGGGAAAAGTCCTGGAATAACATGATCTTGGATCTTTTATAGATCATGGCTTGGGGATCTTTTCCAAGATTTATAGAGGCTTCTAGGAGTATCTGCCTCTCCTTATAGCTCTGCAGCCGGAACAGAACCGGGCGGGGGCGCTAGTTCGAGCCGGACCCGCGTATTGCAACCCGGTAGGCCCATTCTACCCTCACCTGGCCACTGTTCAAGGAACCTTGTAAGCTGGCCTTCCTCTTCCCGTTCGGGAAGGCCCAGCAAACGGATATTTTTTCGACGACCTCGATTCTCTAAGGTCCGGTCTCGCTGTTCGAGAGTCCGGACCCGATCCACGGCCGATTGCGCTGTAGTTTCGGAGGTCGCAGCCTTTAGCTCCGCCCCTCCGACTCGGCGCTCGATTTCCTTAATGTCTCGGTCATGCTTTTGCAGCGCGGCTGAGAGTGACCCATCGACTTCAGGATTCTTCAATAAAAACGTCGATCTTCGCATCCAGTTTGGAGATGATTTCCACAAGGCCCGCCACCGTATGTAAGTCCCCCGGGGCGGCTGCAGACGCCTCTGCTGCAGCTGGAGAGGGTGGGGGAGGGGTTCCTGCTTGCTGAGAGCTGCAGGCTCCCTTCCCTTTAGTCATTTTTACTGAAGATTAAATTGTTTAAATTCAATACTAAACAACTAATTAAAATAAACAACTATTTTAAATGATTTGGTGAGTGTGGTGGGGGTAGGTGACCCACTTTGCCCAAGTCTTGGGAGGAGCACTGCAGACTCAGACTTGCTGCGTCGCTGCCATCTTGGATCCCACCCCTGAGTTTTTCTTTGCTGTGAGGTCTCGTGGGTTTTCTGCCCAATTGTTACAAAAGTTGCCATATTAATTACCTACCACATCTCCATGGCAACTTTCTCATCTAAATTTCCACATGATCTTACCACATGCCGTTGGCAGAACAACTTGTCACTCAGCATGTATATGCCAGATGACCTACAACTTTCTATCTTTAAATGAATGCTGTGGACCTAAATGAGTTCTGGCCATTTCCAAAGCTGCCCTGTCACCCATGGCAGAGGAAGGCAAGATAGCTCCATGATTCTTCTACAAGGAACCTGGAGGTCTTGGTGCATGGGGTGTTCCAACAGAGAGCCATTGTCTTTCTGGAGGACCAGCAAAAGGAGCTGTCACCCTGCTAGCTGATCCAAGATTGGATCAATGATGTCTCAAGGAAGTGGAGAAACGTCGAGCAGTGCTGCAAGAAGATCAACGACTTTCTCTGCTCTACCAGAGGAATTGCCACACTCTTTTCTCTGCTACCTCACACTCACTCTATTTCTGCAATGTACTTACCTCCCACAATGTTCACATTCTGCCACTCTCATAACTGCATGGAACATCTTCCCTCAGTTGCTCTCAATCCCCAACCTCCCACACTACCAACCCAGCATGGCCTCAATGCTGCTTTCTTAATCCTTCAAACACTGCAGAACCTTTCCCTCACATGCAGCAGCACCAAGAGCCATTGTTATCTCATTCATTCACTGCAGTATAAACCAGCTGCCTAGCGAACTGAGCTGAGATATAAGGCCTGCTAAGATTTGCTGAGATATTTGTATCATCGATAGTCACAGGTGAGGTGCTGGAAGACTGGAGGTTGGCTAACGTGGTGCCACTGTTTAAGAAAGGTGGTAAGGACAAGCCAGGGAACTACAGACCAGTGAGCCTGATGTCAGTGGTGGGCAAGTTGTTGGAGGGAATCCTGAGGGACAGGATAT
>NC_057715.1:86136862-86229336 GCF_004010195.1 Chiloscyllium plagiosum | reverse complement strand
TTTTCCCTGGGGTCGGGGAGTCCAGAACTAGAGGGCATAGGTTTAGGGTGAGAGGGGAAAGATATAAAAGAGACCTACCGGGCAACGTTTTCACAGAGGGTGGTACGTGTATGGAATGAGCTGCCAGAGGAAGTGATGGAGGCTGGTACAATTGCAACATTTAAGAGGCATTTGGATGGTATATGAATAGGAAGGGTTTGGAGGGATATGGGCAGGGTGCTGGCAGGTGAGACTAGATTGGATTGGGATATCAGGTTGGAATGAATGGGTTGGACCGAAGGGTCTGTTTCCATGCTGTACATCTATATGGCTCTATGACTCATTCCTTCCTTTTCTGTCATTGCAGGAGACCATTATAATGGGGCACAGCAAACCATATGGGTGGTGATGAGGGAGGGGGGAAAACGCTCAACATCAGATGCTTACTGCCTACAAAGAGATAACCCATACTCTGTCAAGGACAATACCTGCAGGGACACAGAAACATCCAAACTGGTAAGCACCAGTTTACATGCTACTGCCACTCTCCCAATAAGTACACTGCAAGTCTAATTCATTGCACACCATTTTTAAATAATAGCCACAATGCCATTTCTCTCATGTATAGCAGGCACAGCTAGCCTCCCACTGCCTTTTCACAGAAATGTTTGGTTCCCCAAATGATCCTCCTGGACCTCTGAGCACTGAATCCTCAGCGAAAACACTGGCAAGACTACATGCTGCAACAAAAACAGAAATTCCTGAACAATCTCAGGAGGGCAGGCAGCATCTGTAGAGAGTTAACATTTCTAATTGAGTGACCCTTCCTCAGAACATTCTGCAACCCCTTCCAGCTTACATAAGGACACATTTGTGTGACTATTAGGCATAAATAGTGTGGGCAAATATGTTGATCAGTTCTACACAGAGACAGCTCTGCAGCTGGCTAAGAAAGAAAAGCACACTGGGAGGATGGTTGGAGCCCAGGCACCATCAGCCCCCAGGGAAGGGATGATCTTATTACAGACTTCACCCAAATTTAGAGTGAAGCAACAGCAGCAGACCAGACCAGCATCTGGGACACATCAGCCCTCATTGCTCAGAAGCTTCATATGGACAGCAATTCATGCAACTCTCTGTTTGCCTCCATGCACCAGCTGGCAGCTGTCACGGTGAGCCAGGTCCAGCAGCCACAGATGGAGGTGCACACAAACATGCACTCCATCGCCCCATGAATTGGTCCTCTGGATCAAATACAAGGTGACAGGAGGACAGTGAACCGTGAACCCACTCCATGGTCCTTCTCACAAGGGGACAGATCAGTGTCAGGAGGCACAAAATCAGAGAATGAACCATACATAGACCTCCTTGGCATTTTCACTGCAGAGGTGGCTGGGTCCTCCACTTCCACCTCTTTGACCCTTGGAAGTTTAAGCCAAAGAGGCTCAACTTGACTCTGGCAAGAATTCCTTTGGAAAGTCTCTCTTGTCCAATAAAAGCACCAAAGGCACTACACCTCCAGGCCAACTGGACTCCACAACCAAGCAGGGTCTGTCCACCACATCTATAGATCAAGGGAATACACTAAAATACAGAGGGAGGGAAAGGAAGGTCATAGAACAGTACAGTAGAGGAACAGGCCCCTTGGGTCACCATGTCTGTGCCGATCAGGATGCCATTCTAAACTAATCCTATCTGCCTGCACATAGTCTGTACCCCTCTCTTCTCAGGCTGCTCATGTGTCTGTCTAAATGCCTCACAAATGTTGCTATCTTATCTGTTTCTACCACCTTCCCTGGCAGCACATTCCAGGCACCCACCACCCTTTGTGTAAAAAACCTTTTTTGTACATCTCCTTTAAACTTTTACCCTCCTATCTTAAACCTATGCCCCCAGTATTTGACATTTCCGAAAGAAATAAAAGGACTCCGTCTGTCCATCCAATCCATGTCTTTCATAATTTTATACATTCCTTTCAGGTTGCCCCTCAGCCTTCAATGCAAAACTTCTCTTTATAGATAATGTACTGTAATCCAGGCAACATCCTGGTAAACCTCTTTTACACCTTCTCCAAAGCCTCCAAATCCTTTCTATAGTGTGGCAACCAGAATGTACACAATACACCAAATGTAGCTTCACTAAAGTTTTATACAGGTGCAACATGACGTGCCAATTTTTATACTCAATGTCCTGACCGATGAAGGCAAGCATGTCATATATCTTCTTTACCACCTTATCCACTTGTGTTGCTACTTTTAGGGCACTATGGACTTACACCCCAAGATCCCCCACCACCCCCACTGTACATCTATGCTCCTATGGGTCCTACCTTTTACTATATACTTTTCTCTTGCATTCGACTTCCCAACATGCATCAGCTCACACTTAACTGGATTAAACTGCATCTGCTATTTCTTCACCCAACTTTCCAAATGATCTATATCCTTTGACAACCTTCTTCACTATTCATAACTCCACCAATTTTCATGTTGTCTACAATCTTACTTATCAGACCACCTAGATTTTCATCCAAATCACTTATATATATTAAAAGCAGAGTACTTGCAGAACACCACTGATCACAGGCCTCCAGTCAGACCCCTCCATACGCCTCCACCTTCTGTGACAAAGCTAATTTTGTATCCAATTTACAAATTCCCCATGAATTAATCTTCTGAACCAGCCTACCATGTCAAAAGCTCTAGTATAGACCCGATGAAGAAGGTGCACTCAAAAAGCTAGTGTTTTCAAATAAACCCATTGAACCTGGTGTCGCATGATTTTTGACCTTGTCCAACCCAGTCCAACACCGGCATCTCCACATCATAGTCCAGGTAGACAACATACATGCCCTACTCTCAGACACGGCAACTCAGTTGTTAGCAATGCTGCCTAATTGCACTAGGCTTCCGGGCTTGACTCCAGTCTCACACAACTGTCTGTGTGGAGTTTGCACATACTCCCCATGTCTACGTGGGTTTCCCTGGGTGCTCTGGTTTCCTCTCACAATCCAAAGAAAGACATGCTGTTTTGGTGTATTGGTCAAGCTAAATTGCCCATAGAGTCCAGGGATGAGAGTGCTAGGTGGATTAGCCATGGGAAATGCAGGGTTACAGGGACAGGGTAGTGGGGTGGGATACTCTTTAGAGTGTCAGTGTGGCCCAAAGGCCTGCATGGTTTCTATTATCAATACTCCATCACTTCCTCAAAAGACTCAATCAAAATTGACAGCCAAGATCTCAAGAAGAAATCTTAATGAGGCAGTTTGGAGGCAAAGGTGACAATGACTTGGAGATGGGGGAGATACAAAACAAGTATTTTATATCAGTGTTTATTGTGGAGAAGGACAGGGAAGATATAAAATGTAGGGAAATAGATGGTGACATCTTGAAAATGTCCATATTACAGAGGTGGTGGTGCTGTATGTCTTGAAACGCATAAAAGTGAATAAATTCCCAGGACCTGATTAGCTATCCTGGAACACTGTGGGAAGCTAAGGATGTGATTGCTGATCCCCTTGCTGAGATATTTGTATCATCCATAGTGCAAGTGAGGTGCCGGAGGACTGGAGGTTGGCTAATGTGGTGCCATTATTTAAGAAAGGTGGTAAGAAAAAGCCAGGGAACTATAGACCAGTGAACCCGACATCAGTGGTGGGCAAGTTGTTGGAGTGAATCCTGAGGGACAGGATTTATATGTATTTGGAAAGGCAAGGACTGATTAGGGATAGTCAACATGGCTTTGTGCATGGGAGATCATGTCTCAGGAACTTGGTTGAGTTTTTTGAAGAAATAACAAAGAGGATTGATGAGGGCAGAGTGGTAGATGTGATCTATATAGACTTCAGTAAGGCGTTCGACAAGGTTCCCATGGGAGACTGATTAGCAAGGTTAGATCTCATGGAATAAAAAGAGAACTAGCCACTTGGATACAGAACTGGCTCGAAGGTAGAAGACAGAGAGTGGTGCTGGAGGGTTGTTTTTCGGACTGGAGGCCTATGACCAGTGGAGTGCCAAAATTGGAGGTGTAGTGGTCAGCACAAAGGTTACCTCAGATGGGCCAGTGGGCTGACGAGTGACAGGTGGAGTTTAATTTAGATAAATGTGAGGTGCTGCATTTTGGAAAAGCAAATCAGAGCAGGATTTACACACTTATTGGTGAAGTCCTAAGGAGTGTTGCTGAACAAACAGACCATGGAATGCATGTTCATAGTTCCTTGAAAATAACGTCGCAGATAGATAAGATAGTGAAGAGAGCGTTTGGTCTGCTTTCCTTTATTGGTCAGAGTAGACATTAGACAACAGGTGCAGGAGTATGCCATTCTGCCCTTCGAGCCAGCACCGCCTTGAGTATTGAGTATAGGAGTTGGGAGGTCATGTTGCAGCTGTACAGGACATTGGTTAGGCCACTTTTGGAATATTGCATGCAATTCTGGTCTCCTTCCTATTGGAAAGATGTTGTGAAACTTGAAAAGGTTCAGAAAAGATTTACAATGATGCTGCCAGGTTTGGAGGATTTGAGCTATAGGGAGGGGTTGAATAGGCTAGAGCTGTTTTCCCTGGAGCGGAGGTTGAGGTTTATAAAATCATGGGGGACACGGATAGGATAAATAGACAAAGTCTTTTCCCTGGGGTGGGGCAGTCCAGAACTAGAGGGCATAGGTTTAGGGCGAGAGGGGAAAGATATAAAAGGCACCTAAGGGGCAACTTTTTAACACAGAGGGTGGTACGTGTATGGAATGAGCTGCCAGAGGAAGTGGTGATGACTGGTACAATTGTAGCATTTAAAAGGCACCTGGATGGATATATGAATAGGAAGGGTTTAGAGGGATAATAGCCAAGTGCTGGCAAATCGGACTAGATAAGGTTAGGATATCTGGACAGCACATACGAGTTGGACTGAAGGGTCTGTTCCCATGCTATACTTCTCTATGACTTCTATGTTACTCCCAGTTGATGTATGAATATTTGTTCTTTAACCTTATACCTGGTTGTTTGTCTCTCTCTCCCTCTGTAGGTGCTAAACACATTGCTACATCATCCATATCACTTCATGGCCAAAGTCGAGGCTCAAGTGGTGGAATGGTGGCTCAGTGGTTAGCATTGCTGCCTCACAGTGCCAGGGACCTGGGTTCAATTCCAACCTTGGGTGACTGTCTGTGTGGAGTTTGCACAATCTCCCTGTGTCTGTGTGGGTTTCCTCTGGGTGCTCCTCTGGGATTCCTACCACAATCCAAAGATGTGCACGTTAGGTGAATTGGCCATGCTAAATCGTTCATAGTGCTCAGGGATGCATCGGTTAGGGACATTAGTCAGGGATAAATATAAGTGATAGAGTACGGAAAAGGTCTGGGTGGGTTACTCTTCGGAGGGTTGGTGTGGACATGTTGGGCCAAAGGGCCTGATTCAAGGCTGTAAGGTTTCTAATTCTAATTCAATTGATAGAGGTCTGTACTGAGAGCCTACTGCATCATCTGGAAGCAGGGGGAAAAATTCCCATGTCCATGTCATTGGTCATGCTGTGACCTTTGGCCCTCCCCATTCAACATCCCCAAATGTTTAGTTCTATCTGTGCACAAAGGTCCAGTTGTCAATTAGATGACCAGCAGTGGTTGTGTCAGGGAGCTGTAATACATAGAGGGTCAATGCTGGGTTGCTCCTGATAGCGGAATGACTCTACTCACCTTCCTGGCCATGCTTCACCATATCCTACCCACACAGATCCTCCTGCACAATTTAACTTCATCCTTTCCCAGACCCTGAAGGCCTTAATGCTGAACAGTAGCCTACCAAGGCTTAGTCTCACCACAAAGGCTGCCCTTGCCTCCCCAGATCGAACCTGACTGTGGTGAATTCCTGGACTGTTGTTATGGGAGGCAACTCTTAACATGTTGTGTCATGACGTTCTGACTGACTGTGCCATCATGGATTTCAGTGAGAAGTATTCCCCTCAGACTTTGAGACATGATTGTCTGCTTGCTGCACAAGCAGTGCACTTGCCACATAAGCTACAGATCCATGAAGCAGGTACAAGATTAATGCAGTGTACAGCAAGATATGTAGCCCTGGACTGAGGACTGCACAGCAATGACGTAAGCTGACTACTTGTGTGACTGTGCTAATTGGCAAGGCAAAGTGGATGCTGTAGGCATGCAGGTAGATGCTGAGTGCTAAGAGAACAAGTAAGCAGCACTGAGAACTAGCCTACTTGAGACCTTGAACTGGGTGCCAGTTCCTGTGTCCAAAGTGTCCCCGCTGCAGTCTTCCAGTGTTAGTTACCCTGCAATACAAATCTGCTTCCAGACCCAGTGCACTAGAGGGGTGCCAAGATACTGCATGTCAATGTCTGTAGAGGAAGGTGTGTACATCCAGTGTCTGTGGATTGCGTCCTTGGCTGCGGAGCTTCTAGAACAATTGGGAGGGTTGGCTAACTAGTGTAACATTAGGTATCCTTTACGTCAAACTTAACAGACAATTAGTGTTTTTGTTACCTGTCAACAAATCCTTTTTGCAAATTAGAATAAAATTCCAGTTTAAAGTTACATTACTAATAAATTATGGCTGAGCTCTCATTGTTATCACTGAATGATGTAGATAACACATCAAATGTCAATTACAACTTAAATTACAAAAAAATCTAATTGTATTAATTCATAACAATCAGCTGTACATGATCAGCCTTCAGTACTACTAATGACTTAATAATCATTAATTCTGGAATGTAGATATTAGTAAACTGTCAGTAACTGTTATCATCCCCAATGTTGGTAATAGGCTGACAATGTTCCAGCTTTATATTCATATGACACCGATTAATAAAACTATCACAGACCTCCTGTTCAGTTTTACAATATATTTTAAATGCTTCAATTTTATATTCAAACATTCCAACTGATCAGGTTTACAGTATAATACAATTGATTTATAACAAACAAGTGAATTTCAGCTTCCTGAGGGATGAACGTTGTAACACTCTACATTAGTAAGCAGAAGGGTTTACTCACCAGTGAATGTTTTTTGCGTGTTGATAATTCCAGAGTTGTGTCATAGAGACTCTCCACAAAGTTTCGAAGACATGGTACATTAACTTCATTCTTGACAGCCTTAAAAATAATAAAAATCTTACATTTATGCTGTGCACTTTATTGAACACAACTTAATTTAACATAAAATAAAACAAAGAACTGCAGATACCGCACTTCTGAAACAAACAAAAACAGAAATTGCTGGAGAAACTCAACAGATCTGACAGAGCTGACATTTCAAAGGTAGTGACCACAGATGCTGCCAGACCTGCTGAGTTTCTCCATCAATTTCTGTTTGTTTGTTAAAGTTTAATATAATTGACTATACTCACTGCAGCCACTGGAAATAGAATTTCTACAAAAAGGCCAGCCAGTGCATGTCTAATGTCTTTGTCCTTAACATCCAAAAAATACTGTGCACATTCCTAAGGATACAGATCCAAATAAAGGCAGGAGTATTAGCTTTACAGAAAAATTATACAGATGATTTTATTATTAAACATTTAATATGGTAATAACAATCAAATAACAATTTTTGTGGTAAATCTACATAAACCATTCTAAATAATTATCATGAATAGGGTACTCAGAATGCATACTTAAAACTTTACAAACTAAAACTGAAAGATCATAAGAGTCATGCAGGAATGTAGAGCTGAGGTTCAAATCTGATCAGCCATGATTTTATTAAATGTCAGAGGAGATTCAAAGGACTGAGTGGCCTACTCCTGTTTGTATGTTCTTCAGATGTAAAGTCTTTATTGGTCATTATGATTGACATAATAAGCTGTGGGGACTTGTATTCAATAAGTACTCATTGTGTATTTTAAAAAATGTTTTTTATAAAAAATAATTTGAAATTTAACACCTCTGCAGGGAGTGAAATAATCTCTTTGGCAGTAGTGATATATGGGCATACAGTGATTTGACAACCTGTTTTAGGCCTTGTTTGTTTTTTTTTTCTATTCCATTGCCAATGGGGTCCCTCCTGAAACATGCAGATGGTGATCTGATGACATTATTAGTCTCTAACTGCTATTTCAATTTTGGCCTTACTGGGAAAGCTGCTGCATTTTTCTAAAGGTGAATGCATGTTACAAGACTGAAAAATAAAAGAGGCCATTCAAAGTAATATATCTCATTCCTTCATGCAGCCAGGAGGAAAAGGAGTGTTCCTCCAAACCACAGATGGAAAGGTTTGCCCTCCTTGACCTGGTTTGGAGGCATAAAGTTAGCCCCTTCCCAATAAAAGGCATTCCTGGAACTGTAGTCTGCAGCTGAATCACCCTGTATTATGGGTGTGAAATTGGCAGATGACATATTAAGAAGGCCCACTGATTAAAACTGGCTGGAACTCATTCTGTCACAGGTACATGGGAAATAAATGTGTCCTCACAAAGTTTACAGACCAAATGTTGTCCTTTATTGCCACTGTACTTTTACACTAAAATATTATTATACAAGTAATACAATCAAACAAGTTTCAGAAATCAAACCTGCATAAATTGGAAAGAGGCTTCAAAATCCTCCACAGGATACATCTTAATTCGAAAGAATTTCATACCCATTATGAGACTAATACTGCTTTGAACTACATAGGGATTCTGTTCTTTCTGACGTAGTTCCTTAAGTTCTGACATAAATTTCTTTTTCACAGCAGGAAATCTATAAAGGTGAAAGAAATTATTTCTTTTCATTATTCGCATTCAGTTATTAAGTTTTAAGGCTATATATGGAGTAATATTTTGCAGTGACAAAGGTCTATTTCTATCAACTATTATGAAAACAATTTCAGATACAATTATAAAAATCAATACTCACTTACCAAAGACATCTACTGGCAATATTAGTTATTATAATTTATATTATTTTACAGGTGAGCTCCTAAAATGTTGGGAGGAAGCATATATAATTGTTACGTATTAACATCAGAATAAACAAATCCCTGCTCTGGATCTGACACTGAACATTAAAGACTTTTCTACTCAAAGTCCCTGTTCCACACTTAGAGACTTGAAAAATACCATAAGTCTTGGACATATGTGATTGCTGGCAACCATCTTCCAACAGGCAGTTTCTGAACCATGTGATTTTCAGTGACCAGCTGCTTCTTTCTGTATGAAACAGTTAAGTAGCTACATGGCAGGATTCCAATGAGACTTAGTAATTAAAATCTGAAACTGATTCATGCTCTTGCACTGGATTGCCATCTGCTGCTCTAAGATTCCATATGAGAACTAAAATTAGTCCTGGCATTTATGTCACTTGCAGTGAATCGATGATGGAAGAATGGCAAACGTTCTGTGCATATTTCTAGCTAACATTTATCATTACGTTAGGATATTGCAATTATTGTGACACAAAATTCTTGAGAGCATAAGTGTAAACTATCCTTACCCATTTCTGCTTGTGCAAAACTTAAATACTGTAAAACGTTGCACAGTACTCACTTTGATTGTGCCAGAACACCTATTACTTCTGCATATAAATCGTCTATAATATGCATGTTTCCAGTGTTGGGACCAAGATAACTAAATGAAAAACAATACATAGTGTTAGCAATGAAAATATAACAAATATATTAAATAAATGTATGAATGAGAATATACATTTTACCCCTCCTTATATTTGAAGTGCTTGAATGCCAAGTTAATAACTTCTTGGACCAAGTTGTCTGGTACAGGATGAAGTGAAAGCTGAAAAGGAATAACATACAGGTTTTAATCTACTTAGACAGAGAACATGGAAGATGCCTTACAACTGCCAGCCATCAAATTCTGGCTTACAAAATGAACAAAAAGCAGAGAACTGGGTAGGCCCCTCGAAAATCTCTTTAATGTCTGCCTGTTACTAAATGAAGTCTCATGCAGATCTTTAAATAGATACATAAAACTCTCACCTACAGTTAGTGGGAAGCTGTGTAAATATACAAGTCGGATTCTAAACAGGTTCTGGGATTTTTTTCTGAATTGATAAAGTGTGCATATTGGGCTCAGTTATACAAGGTATTGAGCAATCTAATCATTGGTCATAAAGGTGTTCTCCTGAAAAAGTGAGGCCTGGCTTTTCCTCTTAATAAACCTGTGGAGGACCATTCATGCTTTTGCATGATTGTTCCAGTATTCTCAGGAAACAAATTACTGGATCACCATTAGGTTATCATTGCATTATTTAAATACAACTTTAATTACCACAGCAGTTAGTTATTTTAATGGTGACAATTTATTGGTGCCATAATTTACATGAAAATGCAAAGAATTGTCAATATTGGAAATCAAACATAAAAAATAAAAAGATCAAAGTTACTTACTTGCTTTAAAACTTCAATTAATACCAGAGAAAAAATAAAATCAATTGCAAGATCCCTTCTCTCTAGAAGATAATCCCTTTGTTGTTCATCACTAAAAAAAAAGTTAAAATTGAATAGTAATTAATTGAATTATCCAGTGTCTTGCAAAGGATGACCGGTTTATCTAATGCAAATATATCATTAAAAAAAGGTATAATGTATTCTATATGCACTTATCAGAACAGAATAGCCTTTATTGTCACATGCACTCGAATGAGTGCAAAGTTTGTAATGTCACCTCTTGGTACCATCTCAGGTACAGATATTTTAAGTGTTGTAACAGAATTGAAATAGTAAAAAGATACACTAGTACAGGAATACAGAGTTTAAAAAGTCCAGAATGAGAATAAAAAGTATCTTTAAAGAACTCAAGTTATAGTCCTTTTTCAGTGAGTCCGTGCCCGCTGGGCTTCAGGACACAAGGCCTCGCTGCCTCTACATGCTGGCCTCTGTCCCAGACTCACCTGCAGGACTCATCCCCGGGCTGGCCTGGGCTTGCTTTGCTCTTGCACCAGGCTCCAGCTGCAACTGCAACTCACTTCCTGGACTCTGCTTCTGCAAAACTTGAAAGGGTACAGAAAAGACTTACATAGATGTTGCCAGGGTTGGAGGGTTTGAGCTATAGGGATTGGCTGAATGAGTTGAGGCTAGTTTCCTTGGAGCGATGAGGCTGAGAGTGACCTTAATGAGGTTATAAAATCATGAGGGACGTGGAAAGAATGAATAAACAAGTCCTTTTTCACAGAGCCGGGGAATCCAAAACGAGAGGTCGTAGGTTTAAGGTGAGAGGGAAAAGATTTGAAAGGGATTTAAGAAGCATTTTTTTCATGCAGAGAGTGGTGCATGTATTGAATGAACTGCCAGAGAAAGCGTTGAAGGCTGGTAAAATTACAACATTGAAAAGACAATTGGATAGGTACATGAATATGAAGGGTTTAGAAGGATATGGGCCACATGCTGGCAAATGGGACTAGATTAATTTAAGATATCTGGTCGGCATGGCCGAGTTGGACCGAAGTTTCTGTTTCCATGCTGTACAACTCTATGAACCTATTACCATGGAAAATGCATGTCAACTTCTGCTGAGTGGCATTTCTTATAATGGTCTCTATTATATTAAAGTAAGGCAGTACTTCTCAAATATTTCCCCATCCGGACCCTATTTTGGTGGTTGAAGACTGCTGACTGACAAGACTCACAAGAGGTTGGGGAGGAAATAGCAAAGGGTGGTGATGGGGAATGCCTATCATAAGCAGGGAGGGACAATGCCTATGAGGCTGAGGTACCTGTAAGTGCAGGTGGTGCATGGTAGGGTGTATGTGAAAGTGATGGGGAGGGGGAATAACTGTTTAATTCATATGAAAGTACTGAACTTTCTATCAAGATCATTTGTTGTGGTGGAGCTACCTTCTGAATAGTAGGTTTTTTTTGCTTTAAGAAGTCAAAGCACAGAAAGGCTGAACAGAAATGGTATGCTGTGGGTAACCAAATAAGGTAATTCTGTATGGCTAGAGACATTGAGAGTGATTTACAGAAATTGAGTATGGCCAAAAGGCTTTGTAAAGAAAGGAAAAGTCCAGCCATGATATTGGCACGAATGGAATGTCTGTCTATGCCTGGTGGGTTGAGACATAAATAACACTGTCTAAATTTGGACCAGGAGGACATCTTTGTAGATCTGAGCTCTGACCTGTGCATCAACACACAGAATAAAAAGAAATTGCGTTCCAGAGTACAATTATGTTTAAAAGCCCATTGGACTGAAAAGCACAATAATAAAAAAAAATAAACTTGGTTATGTTTGTAGGAAGCAAGTCAGAGGTTTATACTCTGTAGAATATTGGGCTGAATTTTCCATTCTCAAGAGCAATAGTAAGAACATTGAGAAAATAAGAAAAAAATGGAAAAAAAGATTTTTGATACTGAGATAAAAAATTTCTGATTGTTTCCTTAAAATTTAAAAGATAAGTTCTGAATTCCTCCAATAAGCAATGACATTCTTGGGCTGGGTTTTCCCAAAATTTGGCTTCATACCAATTCCACGGAGGTTCTTGGAGGGAAGTGGGCGGGCTTCCCTCCATGAGTAGCAGCAACATTTCTAACTCTATCTAATGCTACTCAACCTAAGTATTACCCTACCTCCACAGCACCTTTCTTGCAAAATCCTACACTTACCAGTGGCAGAAATGCTTGCCGACCCCATGCCTTTATGATATTCATGCTGCAGACATCATGTTTAAAACCCAGTTGCATACTCTGTCAAATATTGCCAGCCTGGTCTGAATTTGTGCATGTGCATAGTCACGTCCAAGTGGAATGTGCAGCAGTGTTGGGAAAGGTTAATGTTGGATCTGATTAACTATAGCCTCCTTGATTAGACTAAGGACTGATCTCCTGAAACTTTCAGATTTGCAATTTGGTTTCAGCACACCATATGCTGCTGATGTGGCATTGACTTTAGACACTTCAGAGTAAATTACATGTCTCTAAAAATGGGCATAACAACAAACTAAAGAGTGCTCAGAGGCAGGGTTCTAGGGGAGAAGAGAGAGAAAGACAGGAAAAGAGAGAAAGAAACAGATAGAAAAAGATGGCAAGAGGGAGAAAGAGTGAGGGAGAAAAAGAGAGAAAGATCTCATCTGGTGGGCCTCAGAGGCCAATTCTCATGGGAAGTAGGTGGTCCTGGTAGAGGATGGACCAGAAGAACAGGAGAAAAAACCAGGGAACAGGTGCCTAAATCCTCAGCCAGTAAGCAGGATGCCACCCCCACTATTTCAATGGGAACAACACTTTCTGCACCAACAGCATGTCTTCTGGTATCAGTGGACTGATTCCAATTGTCATGGCTGTATACTTTATCCAATTAAATGTATGATATCTAAACTGCTCCACAACAAAGTTAGATGATCAGAAAATTGCCTATATTATGTAACCATGATCACAAACATCACTGACCCCAAAGAAAAACCATTTTCTCCAAATTACATCAATTTAGGTCCTTCTCCGATAATAAGGTGAGTCAAGCAGCCTGGACTTCTCTACTATTGATGGCTTCCCCAGGTACAGAATGTTATAGACCATACCCATATTGTTATTGAAGTGCAGCATGAGCCTATGGAGTTTGTCAGCAGAAAAGGTTTCCATTCCATCAATATTCAGCTTAACTGTGAGCATCAATGCCAGATTTTGCTGGTGCACACTAGATATCCTGCACGGTGTCTTGATACTTACATAGTAGAGAATTCCCAGCTTCTGCATCCTTCCAAAATCTTTGGACCATACAGTGATGGCAGATTGGCAAACCTCCTCAAACATGGCTGATTAAACCTTTACAAAATCCTCAGACTCATGCAAAACAGAGACACTACTCTACCCATATTTACATATTAAAAGAGACTACAGCCTTTATACGATGCCTGAACCACTGTGGAAGGACTTTGCAGTATAGCCCAGGGCTGCATTGTTGTGGCATGCTTCCGATTTGGAACGGACAAAGATTGGGTGGTGCTGGTGGTGGTGGTGGTGGTGGTAGGTGGGGGGCATCTTCTGAATACTGAGGAAATGGGGATTGCCAGCAATCCACTATAAATTAAGATGATGAAGAAGAAAATCAGGCATTGACCTGAAGGATCATCCAATACAGAATGATACAGATGGCTGTCCTGCAATATCTTGGCCAGGGGTTTGTCATGTTCTGCAGCACAAATCTTCAGTACTATTGTTGGAATGTGATCGGGCCCATAGCCTTTGCAGAATTCAGTGCCTCTAACCACTTTTGATATCATATGGAGTGAATCAAATTGCCTGAAGGCTGGCAGCAATAATGCTAGGGACCACTGCAGGAGGCAGAGATAATCATTCACTTGGCACTTCTAGATGAAGACTATTGCAAATGCTTCAGCCTTATCTTTTGCACTGATATGTTGGGCTCCCCGATCATTGAGGATGAGGATATTTGTGAAGCCTCCTCTCCCACTGAGTTGTTCAATTCACAACTGGGTATGATAGGACTAGATCTGATCCATTGGTTGCATGATCACTTAACTCCATCACTTGCTGCTTGGAAGGCAAGCCATCCTGTTTTGTAGCTTCAACAGGTTGATATCACCATTTTAGATAGGCTTGCTGTTGCTCCTGGCATGCCCACCCTACACTTTAGAAAACCTGGATTGATTCTTTAGTTTCTTTAGTAGAGTGGGGGATATGCCTGGTCATGAAGCTGCAGATTGTGTTGGTGTACAAATCTACTGCTACTGATGCCCCACAGTGCCTCATGAACGCTCAATCTGGAGTTGCTAGAAGAGTTTGAAGTTTGTTTGATTTAGTGCGGTGATAATACTTTATATGGTGTTGTGTGGCACTGTCAGCGAGGAGACAGGAGTTTATTTCCACAAGGATTGTGCGATGGTCACTCTTACTGATATACTGTCATGGACAGATGCATCTGTGGCAGGCAGATTGAGGAGGATGAGGTCAAGTATGATTTTCTGTCTTATTTGTTCCTTTACAACCTAATGCAGATCCAATCGAGCAATAATGATCTTTAGGATACAAGCATCATGATCAGTAGTGCTGATGCCCAGTGACCACTGGGTGGCAGACACTGAAATTTGCCACCCAATATACATTCTGTAGCTTTCTATCCTTAGCAGAGGAACACTGCTTCATCAGCCAAGGAAAGACAGTATGTAGTAATCAGCAGGAGGTTTCCTTTCTCCTTTTTGAACAGATGCAATGAGACTTCATGGTGTCCAGAGTCAATTTTGAGGACTCCCAGGGCAACTCCCTCCTAACTGTAGACCACTATGCCGCCACCTCAACTGGGCCTGTCCTGCTCCTGGGACAGGATATATCAGAAATGATGAAGGTGTTATCTAAGACATTGCTGATAAGGAATGATCCTGTGCAGATGACTATGTTGGAATGGACAGACGTACAGGCCAGACTAATTTCCTTCCCTAAAGGACATGAGTGAACCAGTTGTTTTTCCCAACAATTGATAATGGTTTTATGATCATCATTAGATTCTTAATTCTAGGCTAATTTTACTGAATTCAAATTCCACCATCAGCCATGATGGGGTTAGATCATCACTTTTCCTTGCTTTCAAAACATGCATCAAACCTACAGCAATCTTTGGTTTTAAGACAGTTCATTTCTCATTTCAGTCCATAATTAGAGCAACAGGAAAAGTAAAAAAAAACATGGTCTCTATATGTTCATGCAACTATCAAGACTGCCCATTTCCACTTTGGTAACAATGTTCTTTTCTGCCCTTGCTCAGCTTATCTGCTACTGACACCTGCATCTAAGCTTTTATTACTTTTATATTTGATTAGTTCCCCTTTCCATCCTCTAAAATTGTGGCGATCCAAATTTCCAGCAATTGTCCTTTTTTTGCAACTAGTCTATTTCACCCATCACCCTTGTCCTCACCCTTGCATTACTACCTAGTTAAGCAACATCTTGTATATGAATAAGCAGCACCAAACTTGGTCAACCAGACCAAAAAGTCTATGTGGGTGATAATGCTCCACTTCAGCTTCCTTTCTTCTCTCTTCATCTAAATTCAATGTTAAAGTCATCTATTCCTTTCTTCTTCGCGTGCTTCTCTAATCTCCCCTTATATGCATCTACAGTATATTAGTTGTTTCAACATTCCTTGTTACAGTGAATTTCACATTCTCACCACTCATCTGTTATACAGAATACTACAACAAATAGAGGTAGAGATATTCATCCCTATTCTTGATGAATATCTAACATTGATGGCCTCTAGTTATGTTCTTCTCACAAAAGAAACCATTTCCTCTGTATCCACTCTATCAAAACCTTGTAACACTTTGAAGATCGCTACTGCGTCGCTCCTGACTCTTTTTCTTTAAGGTAGCAGAATCCCAGCATGTTAATCCTTCTGACATGTATACCAACTCATTTCTAGTGTCAGCATTGTAGTTCTTCTGTGCACCCTCTCCAGTACTCTTTACTCTTTTTAATATGGAGAAAGTGAGGACTGCAGATGCTTGCGATCAGAGTCAAAGAGTGTGGTGCTGGAAAAACATAGCTGGTCAAGCAACATCCAAGGAGCAGGAGAATCGACTTTTCAAGCATAAACCTTTCATCATGAATAAGGCTTGTGGCCCAAGGGGGAGGGGGGTGGTGCTGGGGGAAGGTAACTGGGAGAGGAGTGTGGAGTGGATCGTGGGAAGGAAGATGGACAGGACAGGACATCAACTTACGGATCGTTTCAGAGAACATCTCTGGGACACATGCACTAAACAATCCCCACCCTGTGGCTGAACAGTCAAACTCCCCCACCCACTCTACCAAGGACATGCAAGTCCTGGGCCGCCTCCACCGCCAAACCCTAACCACCTGACACCTGAAGGAAGAATGCCTTGGGTCCCTCTAACCACAAGCAGATACAGCACCGTGACCCCGATACAGCACCGTGACCCTGACACAGCACCATTTATCTCTCAGCCCCCTTGGCCCACAATCCTCATTCCTGATGAAGGGCTTATGCTTGAAATGTCGATTCTCTTGCTCCTCAGACGCTGCCTGACCAGCTGTGCTTTTTTAGCACCACACTCTTCAACTCTTTTTAATATGTTAAACAAAACTCTATGTGCTCTAACCAAGGTTTAATACAGGTTTTGCATAAATGTCCTTTCTTTTTAAACTCTATCCTTTTAAACAGAAAAACTGGTGCTTAGTTTCTTTTTTGAATCATTTTGCTAACTTTGGTACAACTTTTAGCAATTACTATAAAACATTGATTTGACGATCCTCTTTTTTTTGTTTTCAAATTGTTCCAGTGTTTCAGTCCTTCTTATGTCTGAAATTTTCTGAAGAACCCAAATCTCCAAAATATTTATGCTCATCTAATTCTGGCTTTCTGAAAATTACCAATTTTAACTGATACAACAGTGATAGTTGTGGCTTCAACCGCCAGTGCCTCAGACACGTGAATTTCTTCCCAAAATCATTTCGCCTCCATGTCTCTTTCCTTCTAAAAGATATTCCTTAAACCTTTGAATAAGGCCAATACCATTAATATTGCCTTTTATGGCTCAGTGTTAAGCTTTGCTTTTTAATTCTTGTGAAGAGCCTTGGAACACTTTATCATGTTAAAAGATTGTATAAGTTTTTGTTGTTAATTTAGTAATAAGTTTTGTGACCTTAAAGCGATACACAACATTTGAAAAACAGGCAAGTATATTAGACGATATAGTACACCTGTCCTGATAAAACAGCATGTCATTTGAACTTCTGTGGACGATACCAGTAAGTGACAAGTCCCTGAGCAAGGGGAGGGGGAATAACATCCATAAACAAACATATATGATCAGATATAATCAATAAATTAAAGTGAAAAATAAGTACCTCTTTGACTTTGCGCTTGTTCTGGGTCGATATTCATGGGATTCATCTTCTGTACCATTTTGTCTTTTATACCAATCAAAAAGTGTGCGCAGTACAGAGGGTAGGCAGTACTCTGCAAGTGAACTCATAGAGCTGATCAACTAGGGAAGAAAAGCACAAAGGATGATAGATTACATGCAGTTACACACCTAATTCATTTATAGAAAACAATTATATTTCGGTCCAAGTCTGAGCTATTAGCTTAGCTCAGTGGATCACCATCATCTTTAAGTTACAAAGTTAGCTTTCTCCAAAACAAGGCCTGTCTACTTCCACTTTCATAAAAATCATTTGTGCTAGACCCTGACTCATCAATGCTTTGATCTAGAACCAGGGGACACAATGTTATTTCTAAAGAGTGATGCAATTTAGGACTGATACGGGAGCAAGTTTTTATTCAGAGTAAATCTTTAGAATTCTCTATCAGAGAAAGCTGTGGAAGCTCAATCTTTGAATATGTTTAAAGTAGAAATTGATAGATTTATGATTACCAAAAGCACAAAGGATTGTGGGGGTAATGTGGATAAAGGGCATTGTAGTGTTCAATCATCCATAATCATATTAAATAGCATGTAAGGTCAAAGGGCTGAATGGTCTACTCCTCTTCCTGTGTTCCAATGATTTCACAATGTTTATCAACCTTAATGATTTCTCAAGCAGTCCATATCCAAATGTAGGAGGAGAAAGTGAGGTCTGCAGATGCTGGACATCAGAGCTGGAAATGTGTTGCTGGAAAAGCGCAGCAGGTCAGGCAGCATCCAGGGAACAGGAGAATCGATGTTTCGGGCATAAGCCCTTCTTCAAGAATGCAATTTCCTGAAGAAGGGCTTATGCCCGAAACGTCGATTCTCCTGTTCCCTGGATGCTGCCTGACCTGCTGCGCTTTTCCAGCAACACATTTCCAGCCCATATCCAAATGTAGCAAGACTTGGACCACATTCAAGCTTGGGTTGATAAGTGACAAATAACATTCTTCGCACACAAACGGCAGGCAATGACCATCTTGAAAACAAAAGAGAATTGCATCATCTCCCCATTGTACTCAAAGGTATTACCACAGTTGAGGCCTTTAACTAACATCATCATGGGGTTACATTGACCAGAAACTGAATTAAACCAGCCATATAAATATGGCTATAAGAGCAGCTCAGAGGTTGAGTAACTCTTGTCATGACTCCTCAAATCCTGTATACCAATGCCAAAACACAAGTCAGGAGTGTGATGGAAAACTCTGCTCTTGCCTGGATGAGTACAACTCCAAAGGCATTTAAGAAGACCACCCAGAACAAAGCACCCATCCTAACACCTTCAACATCCACTTACTCCACCAACAACGCACAGTAGTAGCAATGTCTATCATAGCCTAATCATAACTGCTGCTGAAGAACAGGTGTCTGTATTGTCACTGAGCCTATAGTGTGGGCTGATGCCAATTTACACCCTTCCAAGAGCTTTTAGGTTTCAATTAGCCAATATTGACAAGGCCCTAACTGCTGAATTATATTAAGGCATGCAATTCATCAGTACTACAGAAATTGTGATTGAGGTATGATTTGGAATAAACTTCAGGCCTCTGTCATTGGGCATGCTTTCCAAAAATGATGCTGAATTTGCACTGGAAATTATTCAAAAGAATTTCAACCGCCACCCCTCATCTATTCCAGAGCCTTCTTTATCTGAATTAAAGTAATAGATTCCACTTTAAATAGACAAAATTCTTCACCTGAATGGACTAAATGCCCTCCTTTCTAGTTCCATGCATGCCACAATTAAAGCATTTTGTCATAGAAGAGACCAGCACAGTTTCAGCTATCATTACTTAAAATAATTCTTCAAGTCAACGCAGGAAGGGAGGGTTGATCTTATAAAGGTTTCATACTTATAACAGGAAGGGAGGAGAGTCTGGACAGTCTGTGAATTACAGACTTCATTCACACTCAGTGGCAAGATGAATCCTGGCTCTGTGTTGTAGTTGGAACAGATTAAATATAGTGCAAATATGGTCTTATTGCAATGAATGCTCATTTTCTTTCATTATAAATGAACTTCATACAGTTGGTAGATATCAGTTCAATGTACTCATATGCCTGGTTGTCTTAACCTTGGGCTTCAACCACTAAAATTCACTTGTCTGTTTAAATGTTCTATTTTTACTGGCATGCACTTATATAAATAAACTGAATGAAGGTTTTCTGCTTGACAGTTAACCACACATAGATTTTATATTTTTAAATCAACATCTTTACTATTCTGCAAGCTTTATATGGATAACTTTGCTACATGGATTTTGATGCAGATTCAGATTATTTTATATTGCCATTACTTAGAAATTTCTTTGCCACATTTTTTAAACTTAGTGAATAAGCAATTAAATTTGTCATTAACAACAGATTTCAAAAAATTCAAAAAATCTAATGTGGAATTACAAAATAATGTATGGATTTTAAAAGCAAAGCTTTACCAAATAATACTTTTTTCCTTACTTATGAGCTTTAAAATTTGACCTACTCCAGATTAGTATTTGATATACACAGAAAGATGACTATTTGCATCACAAGCCTCACAGCTGTACCAGCTTGTGGACAAAATCTCAGAACCAAACACTGAGATAAAATCAATGAACATTTAACCCATATGTTTCTAACCTAAGCAGCCAACATATATGTTAAAGACTAAAAAAACACTAAAAAACTGTGGATGCTGAAAATCAGAAATAAAAACAGATAGCAGCCAAAGAAGAGCTTATTTATTCCTCTAAATCCCCTAGTAGTACTGCTCTCCCAGTATTTATCCTCCCCTCTATAAGCTGAGCTGCCCTTGATGACGTGGATGTGGCTCTGACTGCACTGCTTTGAGGGACTATTGCCCTCACCAGTGTCCACCAGTGGACAACAGAAATTGTCTCAGGGGTTCCTGCACTACCTGTCTGGTTCTCTTTGACAGTCTGGCAGTCACTCATTCCACAGATGCTGCCAGACCTGCTGAATTTCTTAATCAATTTATTTTCTTGTTCTTTATTTACCTACACAACCCTAAGCTTTGAAGTGACCAGTTCCTTCAATGTACAATCCACATTGTACTTTTGTTTGTCTGCAATGTGATGTAGAAAAGGGAAGAGGCATCCATGAATGGGGGGTGGGGGGGGAGGGGGGTCAGTAAACCCCTCTCCCTCCATCACTGGTCCTCCCCTTCTGGTCCTCTTCCTCCCTCCCTCTGGACCACCTTCCCCCTCTTCCCAGTTGTCCTTCCCACTCTCCATCTCACACCCGTCCTCCTGCCCATTCTCCATTCCTCTTAGGTCTTTCTTCCCAATTCTCCCCATCCTCATTCCCACTCTCCAACCCAACCTCATCCTCACTCCTTTTCTCATACCCACCTTCACTTGTCTTTCTGTCATTGCCACTCTCCCCACCCCTGTCTTCACTAGTCCTTGTCCTCACTCCCTCCCTTCTGCTGAACTCCATTTCAACAGCTGTCTTCTTTTCTGTGTGCACGCAATTCCCTTCAGTAAGATGTCATTGGAATTCTACAAGATGACAGAGTGTTTCTGGAATTGTGTGCGTGTGTGTTTGTGGATTGGCACACATGCACATTTACAAACGACGCTGGGTGCCAGCAGACACTAACTTATCGGATCACAGCCATTGCATGTGCCTTATTTCATCATCTCCCATTCCCTTCAGCCCAGCACAGAATTTCCTTTCTAAGTTTCTTTGTCACTCTATCTTCCACTTCTCCTTAAAGCCCTTCTCCCTGATTAAACTTTTCATCATCTTTCTTGTGGAACTTGTGTGTACATATCCAGGTCGATAATCAAATTTCTACAAACCACCTTAAAATATTATTCCACATTAAAAGCACAACATCCAATGAATGTAAGTTGTAACTTTTACATGCATTATTGGTAACTAAATGCGAGATATGTTACTATAATGGTTACCTCAAATGTGGTTGCAAAACCTGCACTGTTGTCTGTTGCATTCTTTTTCAATCAATACTCTTCAAATAAAAGCCTTCTAAACTAAAACAAATGCTCAAGCATCATTTATTTTGTTTTTTTACCTGATCAAACTGCAAGTCTTCTCCCCTTTGCAAGGATTTTGTCAATGGCTTTTCCTGGAACAGAAAATGTTACAAAGGTCATTATCAGAGTAACTCTGATAGGTAACATTATTCCTGTGCACCTGTGAACATGTGCAACATGAGCAATGTTTAAAACAATTACCAGTTCCTAAGATTTCTCAGCGAAGTGTTTAAATGATAGATGATGATATTAAAAGGATCAGAGTGATGCTTTTGCAATATATTGAAATGTGCAGCAAAATTGGTTGCTACTGCTATTTTATAATTGCTGGTCTTGTGCTATTATTCAATCATGTTGAAAGTTTGGTGCTTTCTGCCAAACTAGGAGTGGTGGTATATGTATTATAAGACATTGACGCAGTAATTGATTGATATGTTACAGACGATGTGTTTCAAGTGAAATACAGAAGCAGATCTGACATCATCAGAAAGGTATATAACTAACCATAAAATTCAATTGCTCTTCAGAGGTATTCTATGAACTTATTTCCCTAAATTAAACCACCTGACTTCAGACAGTTTTAGGATAATACAACATGCAGGAAGTCTCATGCCAAAATTCTGTCCTAAAATCTACCAACTCAGTGCCAATTCATATTAGATCATACCACTCACCATCCTTTGCACTGTATGCATTTTTTGGACATTTTCTTGAAAGCTTTGACAGCTTCACCAGTCCCAATATTAATCATTGTCAGCAGCAAAATGACAGAGAGGGTTATTAACAGTCCTAGAAGTGGCATTTGCTCAGCACTTATCTGTTCACTGATGCTCGATTCTAGGCTTCAGTTCCTGACCTCATTATAATCTTGGTCAAAATGTAAATAAAATAGCTGATCACAAGACAAAAGAGGAACTGCCCTTGACAATAAGGCACCTTTGACCATAAATGGCTTCAGAGAACCCGAGGAAAACTGGAATCAATTGGAATTGAGCGATAACTCTCAACTAGTTATGGCATGAGACTTCCTCTCAACTAGTTGTGGGCGGCACGGTGGCACAGTGGTTAGCACTGCTGCCTCACAGCGCCATAGACCCGGGTTCAATTCCCGCCTCAGGCGACTGACTATGTGGAGTTTGCACGTTCTCCCCGTATCTGCGTGGGTTTCCTCCGGGTGCTCCAGTTTCCTCCCACAGTCCAAAGATGTGCAGGTCAGGTGAATTGGCCATGCTAAATTGGCCGTAGTGTTAGGTAAGTAACACTACGGGTAAATGTAGGGGTATGGGTGGGTTGCGCTTTGGAGGTGCAGGTGTGGACTTGTTGGGCCGAAGGGCCTGTTTCCACACTGTAAGTAATCTAATCTAATCTAGTTGGAGTCATCCCAAACATAAAGGAAGGCGGTTGTAGCTGTTGAAAGCAAATCATCTCATCCCCATGGCATCTCTGCAGGAGTTCCTCAGGGTAATGGCCTAGGCCTAACCATTCTTAGCTGTTTCATTAATGACCTTCCCTCCATTGTAAGGTCAGAAGTGGGGATGTTTGCTGAGGATTGTTTAAAATTCAGTGCTATTTGTGACTCCTGGATGAGTTAAGTCCTACGTCCATGGAGGAGTTAAATCCTAGACACAGCAAGACAGGTAAGGTCCTAGGGAGTGTTGCTGAACAGAGACCTTGGAGTGCAGGTTCATAGCTCCTTGAAAGTGGAGTCGCAGGTAGATAGGATAGTGAAGAAGGCGTTTGGTATGCTTTCCTTTATTGGTCAGAGTATTGAGTACAGGAGTTGGGAGGTCATGTTGCGGCTGTACAGGACATTGGTTAGGCCACTGTTGGAATATTGCATGTAATTCTGTTCTCCTTCCTATCGGAAAGATGTTGTGAAACTTGAAAGGATTCAGAAAAGATTTACAAGGATGATGTTGCCAGGGTTGGAGGATTTGAGCTATAGGGAGAGGCTGAACAGGCTGTTGTCTTCCCTGGAGTGTCGGAGGCTGAGGGGTGACCTTATAGAGGTTTACAAAATTATGAGGGGCATGGATAGTGTAAATAGGCAAAGTTTTTTCCCTGGGGTCGGGGAGTCCAGAACTAGAGAGCATAGGTTTAGGGTGAGAGGCATGGACAGGTTGGGCCGAAGGGTCTGTTTCCATGCTGTACATCTCTATGACTCTATAACATCCAAGCTTTGGCTGATAAGCGGCAAGCAACATTAATAATATGCAAATGCCAGACAATGAACATCTCCAACAGGAAAGAATTTAATCATCTCCCCTTGACATTCAATTGCCCACACTAAATCCCTCATTATCAACATGCTGGTTGTTACCATTGAACAGAAACAGAACACAGCCAGCTATAAATACTTTTACATGAGTCATTCACAGGCTAGGTGTTACACTTAAGTAACTCTCCGTTTTCCCAGTGCCTATCGATCAGCTACAAGGCACAGATCAGGAGTATACGGAAATACTCTCCATGTGCTTGGATGAGTTAAATCCTACAACACTTAAGAAGTTGGCTACCATCCAACAGAAAACAGTCCACTTGACTGACACCTCATCCACAATCTTTAATATTAATTTCCTTTGCCGTCAATGCACAGTAGAAACCATTCTTACCATCTACAAGATGCACTGCTGGAACTCATTAAAGCTCCTTAAAGAGCACCTTCCAAACCTGGAACCTCCACCATGTGAAAGGATTCGGGCAGTTGATACACGGGAATACCATAATCTGTAAAATTCCCTCAAAGTCATTCACCATCCTGACTTGGAACTACATCACTACTTTTTTTACTGTCACAGGGTTTACCAACAGAAAATTAGCTTCATGGAGATGTCTGAATGCAAGTGCTTCAGAAAACTGCTTATTCAGAAAGATAGCAGCAAACATATGGGAATGTTGGAGTAGAACTTGAAGCTGTGGTGGCTGTCCATTGTCTGCGTCAGCAAAGATTGTGAAATAGCTTAATTTTTATGCCTCAGTTTTGTTCGAGGGACTGACTGAAGAAATTTGCAGCACCTCCCAGTCAACAGTTATTTGCTGCATCTAGAAGATAATGAATGCCATACAACAAAGACTATGACAATGCATCAAGTACTACAACGCTCTGACCAATAAAACCCTCCTTCGATTTGCTGGAGCTTTCTCCTGTCCACTACCTACTCTTGGCTAGCTCCCCAACCGAACAGATTTTCATTTGATGCAAATGGAAAGATTCCCAGGAAGTCCCACTAAATACACATGTAGTTCCCACTTGACCCCAGCACTAAGATTGAGACTTTCTCTCAACTGGCAAAATTCAGTCCTATGTCTTGAATCTGGTGATGCTTTATTTTGACATTCAGACTTTTGCCCTGAAAACATAATAGAGTCAACTTTGTGCAATACTGTAAAATAGGAGATAGTGTATCAGTAACCTCTTTTACACTCTCCCAATTATTATTTTGATTGTGGTCAATGGAAATAAAAATCAAAGCAAATGTTGAATAGACTGTCAATTTATCACCAGTCTTCGACTGTCACATAAGTCAAAGTTCTCCCAATAAATCTATACTAATCCTTTAAACGCACCATGTTTTATTGGCAGAAAATAGTAGGATTGTACCATCAATTTGTGATTACAGTAAACAAAATTACATAAATCCACTTGAGGCTAGCACACACATTCCTTCTCTTGCTGTTTAAGTAAGACATTAACATTTCTAAACCCAGCAGCTTAAATCGAGAAAAATGTAGGAAACTGTCTAAATGGTTGTGTTCTGCATCCCTAGCAATCTACGGACAAGTATCCTTATTTTTTGGACTAATCGAGTGTGAGCAGAGTATTTGGGGTCAGATTGATGTGCATCCATTCAAAATCCAGTCCTTAAAATCATGTTCCTTTGTGGGCTAATGAGAATCATACAAATTAGCTAAAACTGAGACATTTGAAATCAACAAAAACAATCCAGTGTTTTCAATATTGTCTGTGATTGCCATTTTCTAGGTTTCCTTGGTGGAATTCTCCCAGACTCTGAACATGTCAGCAATGGCAAGTCAGTTGGGAAAATATTGTGAGATTTAGAAAACATGATTCTTGCTGTCAAGAACAGAAGTCCAATTTTCCATCCAAGTTTTGAATGGTGAGATAAGCCACTAAGTGGGTGGCAAGGGACTCATTTGCATACATTAACATCTCATTACTACTTATTGTTACCTTATTTAAAAGCCACATGATATCCTCTCATGGAAGAGGGGGAAACTAGATGGTGACAATTCCCCAGCACAGAAGTATGAGCAGGTACCTGACAGCTCCAACTTGCTGCTTATTCCTCCAGGCCTTCATTTTGGTTAGCATTCCTCAGAATTCAGGGCGCATAGCTTCAGTAACCTCTATCCATCATTTGAACACGTCGAAGGTAGATTCTTTACACGGAGTGGTGGGTAAGTGGAATGCACTGCCAGCAGTGGTAGTAGAGTCAGATACATTAGGGACATTTAAGCAAATCTTGGATAGGCACATGGGTGACAGTACAATGAAGGGTGTGTAGGTTAGTTTAATCTTAGAGTAGGATAAAAGGTCGGCACAACATTGAGGGCCAAAGTGTCTGTACTGTGCTGTACTGTTCTGCTGTATTGTTCTATGTTCCAATCCTTAAAGCTCCCAATTTAACAATAAAAGATGTTAGGCTATGCTGGGCTTTAGGGAAAGAGTAGCACTCCCTTGGATAGGGTTCTAACATGGTACAATGTGAAGGACAGTAAATCTGTGCAGCTCAATTCTTTTAGGTGCAGTTACAATGACTATCGCTCAGCCAGAATGTAATGAAAAGTAGCCTGTGCTGCTCATTTCATTAAGTATGCATGCCCATACGCAGCCACACTATCCTGTGGAATCTTCCCAATTTCCACCACTGGCACCAGATTTGAAGCCCACTTGTGCACCAGTAAAATCACTGCCAGCCACGAATAGCCCTTTATATTAAATGGAATGAGAACAGCTTTTGAAGACACACAGATAGTATGTGTGACACTTCATCGGATATATATGCTCACATTCAGAAATGTATTGCTACTTTACACCACAATCTGACTGATTGACCCTCTCTCCACTGTTTGAATACATTCCAATATGTGTTTTTCCCACATTTAACAATAACAAGATGTTAGCTAGGCTTTATGAAAAGGGTACCACCCCCTCAGACAGGGTGCTGATATGGTATGATGTAAAGGTCAGGTAATCTGTGCAGCTCAATTCTTGTAGATGCAGTTACTATGACTGTCAATCAGAACACAGAACTGTGTGAGATAACATGCTACAGCTCACAGAGAGAAACACTTCAAGTTTTGGTAAGTTCAACTCGTTGTTTACATGAATAGCTACATAATAGTCTAACCTTGGGAAGGACTGTATTTTAGGAATTTATACTATTAATGCTTGATTGTTAAATAATCTATATCAAAAGTAGCTTGTTGGATAATAAAAAAAACTCAGTAAGAACAACCACGCGGAAATGAAGATTAACCATAACCTCATATTTGTGAAACCAAGGGAAGTCTAGTATTAATGTTCAAACACAGAACATGATTTTGTTTTAGAACTGTACACACAAATACCAACGATCACATCCTTCTGACATTACATCCAAATGTTTCCAAAATAACACAGCTGTCTTCGAACCGCAAGTGCAACTTTTGATTCACACAAATTACCACATGCAAAAGTGTTTGAATAAACCACTTCAAGGAATGATTGCGCCGCAACCCTTTTATAGTGAAATTGTAAATTAATAAACATTTATTGGTCAAGAAATGAACCAAGAAGTAACAATTTGCAATCAGACTGAAGATTAACAACTAGACAATCAAGCAGTTAATAATCATTCTGTGCAACTGTAATTGGCATTTATACTCAAATATATTGACTACTCCTCAAAACCATCAAACTCGCATGCTTGACTTTTTGTGGTCCATTGACAGAGAGGATACAGATTTTCTTCATAAATATTCTCAAAACTTAGACAAGCTGGCAATTTGGTTCCATTTTAAACTGCAGAAGTTGCAGAAAAACAAATAATGATTAGTATTTCACACCTATATTCATTTTATGTTAAATAATTTGATGCATTTTTGGGAAGTTGCATGTTTATCAAAAAAATTTCATTTGTTGATATTAACAAAGGACAATTGTACTTCAGATTTCCCAATAATGTTCAAATCACGAGAGATCACAATGCAGAGCCATAAAAAAATTCTATGTCGATGTGACACTGGTCTTCAGTAGTACCAGACAGATTCCTGGGAGAGTGGGACTGACATATGAGGAGAGATTAAGTTTACTAGGATTGTATTTGCTTGCGTTCAGAAGAATGAGGGGAGAGAGGATCTCATAGAAACCTATAAAGTTCTAACAGGACTAGACAGGATAGATGCAGGAACAATGTTCTCGATGGCAGCGGAGTCAGAACTGGGGTCACAGTCTAAGGACACAAGATGAGGAGGAATTCCTTTACCTGGAGAGTAATGAGACTGTGGAATTCGCTACCACAGAGCAGTTGCAGCCAAAGCATTCTATGATTTCAAGGAGGAGTTGGGTAGAGCACTTGTGGTTAAAGGGATCAAAGGATAAGGGGGAAAAGCAGAAACAGTTGAATGATCAGCCATGATCGTAATGAATGACAGAACAGACTCAAAAGGGCCAAATAGCCTATTGCTGCTCTTATTTTCTATGTCTCAACAGATCTAAGCATAAAACTAGCAACAGTTAAATGGTAACTATCATTACAATTTATCCAATTTTCTTTTCCAAATTGGATGCTGATTTCCAAACTCCATTTTAATAATTTACAATGATTACTTTTACTCCCCTGATATTTGATGAGAACAATCTCTCAATGATACTGTATATGAATTTTCCTAAATTTGTATTTCTACTGTGGAACTTCATGTACCAGAAGGTGAATTTGTAAAATTCAAATTGGTATCAATTTATGCTGTTCTAAATTAACTTGTTGTTAAGATAGTGAATGTAACTTGTTGGAGTCATGTTATGCTGGAACTAATTGCATTTTATTAAATATGTCCTATGTAACCATTATATAGAACAGGAAAAAAGGAAAACGTTTGGGGTTGTCATACAACAATGTTTTCAATTTCCAGAACAAAAATTGTTTTAGCTGGTTTAGCAAAACTAAAAACTGTTCAGAGCTGAGTGCTAAATAGTAATAAATTGTAATCCAATTGACATCACAGACATTGCTATTCGTAAGTGCTGTCTACCTCAAAAAAGTAGAAAACTGTACTTATTAAAATTCAACCAATGCCAGAGAAGAGTGTAATAAAGCATTATTATTTGAATCTCAAGTTATTTTCAAGAAATTAGTCTGCACCTTTAGGTGCAGAATCGTAAATTGTGCCCTGGAGTTAGATGATATGCAAATTTTATGCAGCACAGTGCAATCTGATGTCTGCCCACATGATCAATAAAGGGACATAAAAGAGTATGCAGGATAGCAAATGGTTTAGCTAACCTTAAGAGCTAAAAGGCAGTTTGTGCCTCTAAAAGAGAACTGTACTAAGTATCAGAAGATTGTTGAAGATTAAACACATGGAGCACCAGACCAAGATGGGATTTTGGTTAACAGATGTGGTGCTGGAAACACTAATGATGGAGGAAAACAGAAAAAGAGGTCATGATTTGGCAGGGGTCCAGGATACCTGCAAGGCAGGAGAGAATGGAAGCTGGTACAAGGGGGAAATTCCTAGAGTCTGGTTTTTGGAATCTGGTAGCATTGCAAAAGACTATTTTCACTGGAGTTTAGAAGAATGAGGGATGGTCTTACAGAAATCTACAAAATTCTAAAATAATTAGACAGGGTAACTGTAGGAAGGATGTTCCTAATGACAGGGAATTCAAAACCAGGCGCTACATTGACAGGCTGAGTTATTTAGACCTGACATGAAGAGAAATTTCTTCACTAAGAGTGGTGAGCCTGTGGATTTCTCTACAAAAAAAGTGGTTGATGTCAAAACAATGAATGTTTTCAGAGAGTTAAATATAGCTCTTAAGGCTAAAGGGGTCAATGGTTATGGGGGGGGGAAAGCAGGAACAGGGTACTGAGTTAGATGATCAACATGATCATACTGAATGGTGGAAGAGGCTCCAAAGGCCAAATGGCATACCTGTGCTCTTGTTTTCTATGTTTCTATCTTTCTATGAAGTTTAATTACATCACATATGTGGTGAATATTAGTAAATGGACCTACACATTAAGTGTCACACTGACCAAATCACCAACTTCTCACACTAATTACTACACTGACCCACCAACATTCAGGACTCCCAACAAACATTTGCATATTTTACCCTACTTATTCACACATTCTGATGTTGCCAATCTCATCTCTATTTCTTGCTATTTCTGCATACCACCAGGTAGGTGACTCACCCCCACCTGCTCAAGGAGAGTTAGGAATCAGCAATAAATATTGGCCTTGTAAGCAATGGTTTCATCTTGTGACATAATTTGTAAAAATTCTGCTCTGACAGGCACACCACTCAAAACATTGTGTAAACATCTTATCCTCTGTCTTACAGGACAAGATAACAGGATGGAGGACCGGCAGACTCCTTGTACTGATCGTGGTAGGAGAGATGGAGCTGCAAGCCATGGGGTCTGATGCAACAATGTCCATGGCATCTGACATCACAAGATCATTGAGGATGACAATAAGTTACTGCTTTATGCCAGTGCTCAACTCATTCCTCTCACTCATCCTCAAAAGTAAACTGCGAGAGTATGGCACTCCTTTTCCTCCTCTCCTTCACTTCAGACTTGTCCCTCTGACCTTTTTGCTTTCAGAAACTTAGGAACACTGTCCTGGCAAGGCACAACACTCCCAAGAGGGCAACCTCAACAGTGATGAACAAGTGACATCACTTAATCTACAATAGCAGCCACCCATTCAGATACTAGTGTCACAAAGCTAGTACTTTCTTTTCCTAAAAGCTGTTCTTTGGCTCAAGGATACTCTGACCTTGATTTTTTTCAGAGGGGTAATAAACCAGGCTGGGCTCCGATCAGACTGGTTAGATACAGAGATGGAAAGGACTTTGAGAGGCCTTTTGTTTATATGTAAACAGATGAGACTTCAGGCCAAAGTGGTCATGTTTTAGAAGTGACCTGTAGAATGAAAGGAGAGTGGTCAGCTCTCTAACTGAGTGGTTTAGTTTAGTCCAGAACTGGTTGGGAGTTCAACAGTGAGCTGAGTGGAAACTCTCTCATCTGCCCTTCTAACTTCAACCTGTAAGCATCTGACCCTTTTTTGTACTGTGTTTTAAAGGGGGTTTGCTTATTGGGACTGTTGTGTATATTCAGAACGGCATACTTAAGTCTAGTTTGGATAGACTGAGTTTGTAGGGATTCTTTATTCTGTTCTTCATGTTTCATTGTGTAATTTTGTGAATAAATTTTTTGTCTGTTTTAAACCTGGTAGTCAACCTTGCTAACTTAACCTGTAACCTCAACATACACTTACTGAAACAAATTTCAAAGTTATGGACTGGGCTGCCTGCTTAAGAACATTTTGAGTGGTCTGGCCTAGTCCATAACATTAGCATAGAATTCACCTAAGAGGCTACTATGGAATCAGAATTAGCAGGTAGTGAGTAACTGGGCATCTGTGGATGGCAGTTGAGTCAGCTGGAAAGAATAGCTTATATGACAGATTACTAGAAGGGAGGTTGCAGATCTGTACTGCTAGAGAGGGCTTACTAAAGAGTTGAATGAGAAAAAGCCAATGAACAAATACACTTAGATGTTTAGTATGTAGCCATGTCTACCAGAAAATCACCTGTCACTGTCACGAAGCATGGAGAAATCAGATTCTGCCATGGCTCTACAACTTGGAATCTATCTTTTTCACGATGGAAGAGGTAGCCAATTCCATGACAGCATAACAGACTTAATGCTGATGGAGTGACTGGAGCTCACCTTCCTATTCAGCACAAGAGGAAAACCATTTAGCATTTCAGTACTGCCACAGAATCTCCTGATAAGGGCTTATTGCAATCAGGCTCTGACTATTGCAATGACCAGATCTCAGTGCTCACAGACAGTGCAGGCTCTGACTGCAGTCCAGCAATCTGTCCTCTAACAATGACTAAAACTGAGCAAGTTCCATCCTCTGGAAGTGGCAATGGCACTGTTGATGCTCTCTCTCAAGATGACAGCATTCCTTCTATCACTAACACACCTTTGTCAGTGCCCAGATTACAGCAGCCCAAACCGGAACAGCTCCTCAGTGGTGTTCTGCAAGGCTACCTACAGTCTCTACAAGTGAAAGTGAGTAGTTTTCTACTGATAAGCATTTGGGGGTATTCATGGCATAGTGACAGACCAATTGCATATTGGGATTCCTGTACCTCTTCTTGTTGCCTGGGGGAGGGGGTGGGGCTGCTGAACCACATGTGCAATCAATATCAGCTCGCATCGTTGGGAATTCTACAATGCTGGAGAAGCCATGGTCCTTTCATGCTACATCCCCCTCCTAATCAAGGAGGTTTCACTGTACACCTCTGCTGTAGGTAGCCTCTGTGAACTTCCATATGTTCAATGAATAGCATACTGAAAAAAAAGGAGATAATTTCCATAAGAATATAATAAATTTGAGAAGCAGGCTGTTAGATCCTTTCAGCCTGCTCCGTCATTCAATAGGATCATGGGAACATTCCTTATGTCCATTTTCCTGCCCTTTTCCTGAAACCCTTAATTTCCACACTGATTAAAACTTTTCTATCTCAGCAGGGGCAATGAGTTCCAAAGACTCTCAACCATCAGAGATGAAATGCCTTCTCACATCAGTTTTAAACTGGTGCCCCTTAATTCTGAGACTATGCCCTCTGGTCTTAGACTCTCCCATGAGGAGAAACGTTCCTTCAGCACTTACCCTGTCAAGGTCCTTAAGAATCCTAAACGTTTCACACTGAGATTACGTCTCACCCTTTTAAAGTCCAATGAGTAGAATCCAAACCTCCTAACTTTTCTTCATGAGACAATCCCTCTTAATCAGGGATCAAGCTGTTGAACCGTCTCCGAGTTGTCTCCAATGAAGTCATATCTTTCCTTAAATAAAGGGATTAAAACTGTTCACAGTATTCCAGATATTGTCTAACCAGCACCTTGTATACCTGCAGTGTGACTTCCCTACTCTGCTTAGAAGAGTATAACTACACAAACACTTAAGGCACAACCACCTGATGGTTATGACAGCAGGGCTGACACTGCCACGATGTGAATTTCCAGGTAACACATGGTGAAATAGTTCAATGGCCATCTTCCTGTTGACTGTGAATTTCCTCAGACATTGTTCCTAGACCAGGCATAGACAGAAATGTTCTTCCCAAAAACCATTAATGGGATTCTTTGTCAAGCTCCCTTCTTCCATCTATGCAGAACTTTCCCTCTCTGCAACCTTAGCTGTATCTCATGGTCACAATGTAGATGTAGAAGTACTACAATCACAATGTGTAAGCCTCTGGTAGTAAAATCTGTACCCTCCTACAGCTACTCTCAAGAAAAACAACACAATGCTGCAAATAATTGTGGAAATAATTGCACAGACGCTGGGATCCCATCACCAAGTCACCCTTTGTTTATATATGTACAGTACACTGGCTGTGGCCAGCCAGCTGAGAGTCAGTCCTTGAAGTCAGCAAACTATCTGAATCCCTTGTTTATTTTTATTTTTCTTTACACAAGGTGCACGATTCTTTATTCAGTTTCCACCACCAGGAAGAAAGGAAACACCCGAGTGGCCTGTGATAAGCAGTGCCCTTCACATCAAAGGGCAATGCTGTGTGATCAAACAGTGAAAGGGAGGGCAGGGATTAAATCAAAATAGAGTTGGAGGGGTCAATAAATCCCTTGTTTATTTTTTTTTTTTTTGCTTATTATTTGTTTTTTTTACCCCCACACTACTGCCTAACTACGGTAGTGCTTATTTTTTCCCCAGCACTCATGGTGTGTGTGTGCAGGTGTGAGACACAAAGTGCACGAACCTTTATTCAATTTCCACCACCAGGAAGATAGAAAAACACCCGAGTGGCCAGTGACAAGCAGTGCCCTTCGCAAAAAAGGACAATGCTATGTGATCAAACAGTGAAGGGCAGGGATTAAATCAAAATAGAGTTGGAGGGGGAAATAAATCCCTTGTTTATTATTTTTTTTTACAATCTCCTGGTTTTTTTGGGTTTTTTTTCTCTCTTTATTTTTACCCCCCACACTACCGCCTAACCGCGGTAGTGCTTATTTTATCCCCAGCACCCATGGTGTGTGTGTATACGTGTGAGACACACTGAGAGACACAAAGTGCACGAACCTTTATTCAATTTCCACCACCAGGAAGATAGGAAAACACCCGAGTGGCCAGTGACAAGCAGTGCCCTTCACAAAAAAGGGCAATGCTGTGTGATCAAACAGTGAAGGGGAGGGCAGGGATTAAATCAAAATAGAGTTCGAGGGGGAAATAAATCCCTTGTTTATCCTCTTTTTGTTTTTTTTTAAATTAACCCCCACACTACCGCCTAACCTCGGTAGTGCTTATTTTTTCCCCCAGCACCCATGGTGTGTGTGTGCAGGTGTGAGACACCGTGAAAGACACAAAGTGCACCAATCTTTATTCAATTTCCACCACCAGGAAGATAGGAAAACACCCGGGTGGCCAGTGACAAACATCAAAGGGCAATGCTCTGTGATCAAACAGTGAAGGGGAGGGCAGGGATTAAATCAAAATAGAGTTCGAGGGGGAAATAAATCCCTTGTTTATATCTGTTATCCATGGCTCCCTGATTGGATCAGGGTAACAAGCCCAATCAAGGATCTCACAGTCAATAAGATCCTCCTGGTTTCAATCACTACAATTCAATTCTATAATTCATGTGTTTTGCTGGTGTACCATTCAATTGTAGAAGTATGACTTTTGACTCACAGATTAATGTACATCACAATTGTATCAGTGGCCATCAACATTTAAGTGACATCCAAATGTTCAGTGATTAAATAACAAAACTGTGTCACAATTAAACAAAACAAGCAGAACTAACAAAACTATAGTTTGTAACTAGTTATAATAGAATCTCGGTTCTCCTTGTCTCTAATCAGATGAACCTTGAATGTAAGTTCTCCTATTCAGGGGCAAAACCAGAAGTATGTTTTGGCTCTCTGGAATTTAGTTCAATTCTCCTCAGTATTCCAGTCTTCTCCAAGACACAAGATTTATGCGTATGTTTCCATTCGCTTTTGGATAAGAGATGCCAGTGAATTCAGTGTATCCATTGAGTAGCAGGTTGTTTTGGTAAGGTGGGGCTGGAAACAGAGGTGATTGATGCCATAGGGGCAGCGTGGATAGATAATGATGCCAGTTTGGTAAGACACTGAGAAAACATTCCTGGCCCCGTGGTGAAAACCCCTCCAAAAAAAAAAACTCAACACAACTCAGACTTAGCCAACAAAATGCAAGATTCAGCCCTGAAACGTAAATTAATAATCTGTTTCTCTGTTGGATCCAATTGCCTTCTCTGCAGACTTCTTGGGTCCTATTAAGGAATCCCCATGTTTACAAACTGCTCCCAGCTTCTTTTCATCTCAATTCCAAATGAATAATTTAAATATTTTGTTGAGATAAATGCAGAACTCTGGCTCTACCAGAAGTGCAATGAATGGTCATCCAATGGTTACATTCTTGAATATCAACTTTGACCCTACTGACTAAGTACAAGTTATCTTTTACATGTAATTAAACTAAGCCTGTTTAGATGGTATATGTTAGTATATTAGATATAGTGGTGCAACCCAATTTCCTAAGCAAATGTACTCTTGTATCTCATATTTAACACTTCAATTTCTAAAACTAAAGTAATACTTTAAAACATATGAATTATGAACCAGATAGTCATAAGTGTTAAATGAAAGATAAATAGAAAAACCTGGTTAGGTGCTGATAAACAACTTTAAAGTGAATACAAATCAAACAAGCTTGAGGTAATTACATCTCAAAAGTAGCGTTTACCTTAAAAGCTCAGAGTTAATAGTGTGAAAACACTACATAATGGATTAGCCATTTCTAAGATTAATGGCGCTAGAAAGTCTACACTTGAATTAAAACATTTGAATTATTTATGAATTTCTCAGAAGAAAATGAGTTACAAGCCAGTTGTCAACAAGGTAGTTGTTGACAGATATGGCTGTGAACTCCATTTGAGATACAAATTATTTATATGAATCACAGAATCAAAGGAGAAAGTGAAGACCGCAGATGCTGGAGATCAGAATTGAGGAGTGTGGTGATGGAAAAGCACAACTGGTCAGGCAGCATCCTGATGAAGGACTTATGCCCAAAACATTGATTCTCCTGCTCCTTGGATGCTGCCTGACCAGCTGTGTTTTTCCAGCACCACACTCTTCAACAGAATCAAAGGGTTGTTTTTGAAGATGAAATAGTTGGGTAAAATTAATTTGCATTCCTGTTTGGAAGACTGCCACATTGCCATGGAGATAGGTTGCAGGGAACCGACTTCTGTGTAGAATGTGGATGTGTGCTGGCTCATAAGAGCAAGCAGTTAGCCGTTCAGTTTTAGAAACAGATAGCCAAAAGGTAAGAAAGAAATGTTAGTTAGGCCTGCACCTTAAACAATGAAAACATTAACTTTATTGTTTAATGCATACAAAGCAGATGGAAGCTCATGCTCAGTTTGGTGACGGAATACCTTACAAGAAAGAGACTAGAAGAATTGTTTAGCTTAGAATCAGAGGAAGACATATAGAGTAACCCTCAGAACAAAAAACAAGCAATTTGGAGAATGCAGTGAAGTTTAAATTTGAGCAGAAAGTCCACAGTTGTGAGGTTTTGAAGAAATATTAAAGGATAGCTAAGACAGAGTGTTATGGAAGGATTCCTCCAAGAGTTCACATCTCAGGGAATAGCTAAAATACTAAAAAAAAATTAAATTGAATTCTAAAGGAGTCTGGTATATCTTTGGGTTGGACCTTGAAAAACCAATGAACCTTTAAGAATAAGATAAAGAAAAGCTCGGGTGGAAAACAAAAGTAAATCTGTACTATTAGCATATGTAGTTCTAAACTATAGTACTGAATTAATAGTACTTCTTGTAAGTTTATAACATACAAATTAAAGTATGCTCAATTTAAAAATGTAAAAACTTGTAGAATAGTTCTTTCAGTTAATTATTGGGTATCTTTCTTGAAAGATCAAGAGTCCTTTTCAGAGAAATGTAACAGTACAGCTTCCACAAACTCTGAAGGAGAAATATGTCAAAAGCATATCCACCAGAAACTGTTATCTAGTCCTTTCAAGAATGCGAGTGCTGAGTCCCCCTTGTAGCCAAACACATGGTGCTGGGTGAGTGACAAGTAAATATGTTTAATTGCCAAAGTTTGAAAATAGCGCAGCAATTCAGTTACTAGGACTGAATGATGTCATGGTAGCTAGGGGTTCACCTATATGCCATTCTTAGTCAGCTGCAGTTCATGTCCAACATGTTATGGAATTACAAAAAAGATGGACCACAGCTTTCTACATTTTAATTACTGTTGATGCACAAGTTAAATGCCAGGAATTTCTGTAAACTGATATCCACTGATGTGGCTAAACATCCTCTCTAACTGTTGTCAAATTTTCAAAAACAATGTAAGACTTCAAGAAAAACTTTCACAGAGGAAATTTGTTTTCTTTAGTTTCTGATCGATTTTATTACTGCCTTCATTAAACTGAAAATTATTCTCCATTCCCCCATTTACCAGTTTTTTTTCTAGTGATTAGTTCCAATATATCTTTAACATAACTTCCCGATATCACCCACTTTATCTCATCCAGATAATCATATATACCCCAATGAATGAGTAAGTAATGCAGCTATGTAGACTAGTAGTCCAGAGGCCCAGACTAATGCTCTGGGGTCACTGGTTCAAATCCTACTGCCGCTGACAGAATTTAAATTCAATTAAAAATATAAATATAATGTCAGTAATGATACCATAAACTACCATAAATTGTCATAAAAGCTCATCTTCTTCACTGCAGTCCTGTAAGGAAAGAAATCAGCTATCCCCACCTGATGTGGTCTACATGGGACACCTGAACATCAGTATTGTATTTAGGGAAGATGGTAGCTTAATGGTAATGTCACAGGACTAGTAATCTACTGGAAGCCCAGGTTAATGTTTAAATGTTTGAATTCCTTTGTGGTAGATATTGAAATCTGAATTTAATAAGAAGATTGCCTAATGGCCACCAAGTAATCATTGTCAACTGTTGTAAAACCCATGTGGTTCACTAATATCCTTAAAAGGAGGAATTCCGTCATCCTACCTGGACTAGCCTCCATGTGCTTCCAGATCTATAGCAATGTGGTTGATTCCTAACTTTTACGGAAACATCAATGTGATGATCTAGTCAGCAGTGCACAAATCCAATTAATGATTTTTGAAAAAAGTATGATTTATTCTCAATTGTCCTCTGAAATGGCTGAGCAAGCCACTCAGTTAGAGGCATTTAGACATGAGCCTTAGCGGTAATGCTGACGACCCATAACAGAATTATGATTTTGTTACAACGTCCACGATATCTATTTTTCTGAACTTTTAAAATTTTATTTCAATCCTTATTTTATAAATTAACCACATCAGTTACTTTGGAAAAGGCAGGTTGAATTCCTCCACCCAGGAAGATTTTTCATGATGAGTCTACTTCATTATAATCCATAATAATGATGGAAATATTAAATTTTCAGAAGGACATGGCTATTATCAAATATTTAGACAGTGATTTTACATGGCAAATACTAATGTAAAAATTGACTCATAATCATTACAAAGGTAAGCTTTATGGGCTGGACAGGAAATGGAAGGAAGTAAAAGACAAGCACAAGGAGCAGTTTTTAAAAACCCACTTATCTTGGTCTTTGGGTTTCACTTTCATTATTCTTCACTTGTCAGCTGATTTGATCTACTAGTACCCTCAGCTGGACTCCTACAAGCCATTTCCTTAAACCTGTCTCCTCTGCCCGCTATACTCTCATTTCTAACAATAAATGCAAGAAGCTCACAAACGTATTTGCCACAAACTATTGAACCTGCTGCTTACATTTTATGGCTTTCCACTAAGCCAAACTTTCCCCTCAGCTCCCTCAGTGTAGACAAAAACTTGTATCTTTCAATCTTTATTTCCTTCATGTTATCTCCAGATGGTCTGTGATACTCAACCTTTTTTCATTTGATTCCATTCCGAGAAGTGAGAAAATAGGCACACCAATTTTCTAGGCCAACATCTCTTTTAAGTCACTGTGATAGTCAATTAAATTTTAATACAATTTAACTGGGTCATAACTATTGTACAGAGTTGCTCACTCTGGTATGGGAAACAACTGTGATTCTTGTGAAACAAGACTAATTAACCACATTTTGAAATCAGATGAAGCAGAGATTGATGGATGAATTATAACTGCTATGCTTTAAAATTATGTTTAAAGTAGCCTTGTGCTATTTCACACAAAGCAGTTGATTTTTCTATTGGCAGGCTTTGTTGCTAATGAAAAACTAGTGATCATGAGCAGATAGCCAATTTCCTTGTCCAATTTGCATTAAACAAGGTTCTTTGATGAAACAAAACGTACTGGAACTTCATTATAGAGCAGGGATATACAGCAATGTAATCAAATTGCCCTAAAAAAATGAAACTTCAAGTTTCTTGTTAAGATACTCTATTGTGTGTCAACCGACATAAAATGAATAATGCTGTGAATATTTTCTCACTGACAGCCTAACATTGTGTTGGAACTAATGTACTGACAGAAAAAAAAGGTAAAGTGGGAAGAGTCATTTTAACTAGGACAGCTGAGAAGATCATCGGGGTCTCTCTTTCCTCCATTAAAGACATTTACATCACACGCTGCATCCAAAAGGCTAAGAGCACTGTGGAAAACCCCACACACCCCTCACTCAAACTCTTCTCCCTCCTGCCATCTGGCAGAAGATATCGGAGCATTTGGTCTCTCACAGCCAGGCTGTGCAACAGTTTCTTCCCCCAAGCTATCAGTCTCCTTAACACTGCATGATCGAACTGTTTTCCATCTAAAATTCTTTGCACGACTTCTAACTGCTGCTATAACAATGTCTATTAATTATCATTCTTTTATTACACTGTAATTTGCATGTTTTGCACTTCTTATGCACTTTATGCCACCTTTTGTATGATTGTGTAGTTTGTGCTGTTCATGTAGCACCTTGGTCCTGGAGAAACACTGTCTTGCTTTTTACTATATCTGTTGTAAAAGGTAGAAATGACAAATAAAAGCTACTCTACTCTAGGAAATAATACATGGGAAAACTACATCAAAGAGAAAGTAAGGAATGTAAAAGTAGATGAAGTCAATATACAAATAAAGAAAAACATATCAAAGGAATAACAGGTAAGAAGAGCAATTGAAATAGGAAGAGGAAATTAAATTGGCCAGTTATTCGAAGGAAAATACATAAGTAAAGGAATTAGAATGCAGAAATTAAATTTTGCACAATAAATGATGCATAGGTGACACTGGTAATGCAGAAATTCAGCTTTTTTGACATCACTTAAAATTAGCCAGCATTTATTGAAAAGGTGCAAGAGAAAAGCTTTGAGGGAAATGGATGCTATTTGAACAGGTTACTATAAGAATAATGCAGTAATCATGGGGATTTCAATCTATTTATGGACTAGTTAAAGCTAATTAGTACTAATGTTTTGGAGGATGAATTACTGGAATACATGCAAGGAGATTTTTCTACAGTAGTACATTGAGGAACCAACTGGGGAACAGACTATTTTTGATCTTGTATGGGCAATGTAAAAGGGATAATTAACAATCTTGCTGTAAAGTACTTTGAGGAAAGAGTGACCATAATATGGTAGAATTTAATTTCAGTCAGGAACTATGGTCCCTTAGGTCTCAACCCACTTCTGCTACACCGGCCTTTTTGCCACATATTCACCCCTTTAAGTTTAAGTGTATTCTGCACCAAGTTATACTCAGTTGAGGTAATAATCCAGAGGTTATAACTTTTGAGGTTTTGCTTTTCAACGCACTGTCCAGATCCTCTCACTCTCTGTGCGGAATCTCTTTCTAATTCCATCCATGTCATTGGTTCCTACGTGGACCAAGAATATTGGATCCTCCCCTCTCACACTACAAGTTTCTTTCTAGCCTTATGCAGATGTCCTGAACCTTGGTACTTGCAGGCAACACGGCCATATGGACGCTCATTCTTAGCTGCAGAAAATGTTATTAATACTCTCATTGTACTATTACTACTACAACTATGCTTTTTTGTTCCCCCAACCTGAATGGCTTCCTGTACTACTGTGCCATTGTTAATTTGCACATCCACTATACAGTCTCCACTCTTACCAAAATATGCTGATAGAACCTCAAACAAGACTAATATTAGACACATGCAGAGCCTAGCACTCCTACTTTACCAATCTCTGGGTTCCCTTACGTGGCTGTCTTACAGTCACAATCTCTTGTCCCTGATCACTGATCAAATCAGGTTACACTATCCAAAGTGTCTTCCAGTAGAAAGAATCCAAGTAACCTTCATTCTTTCTGAAGCAAGACAGCATCTGTCATTCATTCACCAGATCAAACTCTGAGCTGAAGCTGCTGAAATTTCAAACATTTACTGTGGATGCTTTTGCCCGGGAACACAATGGTATCCAGAAGATCCTTTGTGCTGCCTTTTACATAATTTATTAACTTTGTCAGCAACGTGTACCATGTTAAATATTAAGAAAACAACCTTAACCACTTAACAAAAACTCACCAAACCTTCTTTTCTCTGTAGTTGAGCAAAAACCAATCCCAATCAGCTGCAAAGAATCAGGTTCTATGTCTGATTGCCTGCCTCAAGGACATTATCTCATTAGTTACTCTGCCTAGATGCCATTAATGAATCAGATGGGTTTTATGTTTCCATCACAATTGACAGTGGTTGCACCAGCATTTTTAGTTCAGATTTATTAAGTGAATTCAAATTTCCCAATCAACAGAAGGTGGGTGTGAGGTCACTTCCTGAACTACTGCAGTCCATTATTATAGGTAGACCCAGAATGCCAGAAGGGAGGGAATTCCAGAATTTTGACCCAGCAACACTGAAGGAACAATAATATAGGAATGGAATTTGCAGGTGGTGCTGTTCCCAAGTACATCCTGCCCTGGTCCTTCCAGTTGGAAGTAGCCATAGGTTTGGAAGACAATGTCTAAAGAGCCTTGGTGAATTTCTGCAGAGCATCTTGTAGATAGACACAAATATACAAGTTGATGTTACTATTTGACTACATCAGGTAATGAGTTAGTGAAAAAGGAGCACATCAAAATTAAGAAGTGTCCCCCAAAAATCAAAAAGCCCTCAAGAAGAATCCTTTAAAAAAAAAGTTTTGACCTCTGCTTCCAAGGTTGTTGTATTATGGTACACGTACACCTGCAATGCCAACTGAAGAACTATGTAAGGACATCAGGGGCTGTTGTGCATTGGTGGGAGGAGAGTGTGATGGGACTGCACACATCTAGCAAAATAATTACATCAATAAGGTAGCGGAACTTCACAATCACCAAAGTATTATTAGAGGCTGAGGCATTCCAGGTTTTTAACACATAGAGCTATGAGACAGATCTCGATGATGCTGAATTCCAGGAAAATGACACGTTTCTGGAGTCATCCATCAGGCAGCAATATCCACTTAGATATTGTTGGATATCCAATATGAGGGGCATGAAGATCTGACAGGGCTTCCTGAGGGTTAAGGCAACCTGGTATGGTAAGTGTACTCCATACAGACCATGACCTCTCTCTCTTTGAACTCATGACATGCTTCCACTGAAAGATTGGTAATTTTCATGGGGAAACACACTCAGCAACTCAATCAAGGATTTATGGGCCTGCATAAAAACCCACAAGTCCATGCATTGTTGATATCATCAGTTAAGCAATGCCAGTGTGAGGCAAGGACAAGACATCTGAAGTTCCAGTCAAGTTCTAGTTTATCTATGATGAACAAGAAGATCTAAGCGAGACTCATGTTGCTACATAAGTGGCATGTACGTAACAAGCAGTAGCCTCACACATCTGCAGATTCAAAACTCTCTTTGCAAGGTAATGAGTGCACAACCATAAGGAAAGAAGCAAAATCATCAATGTCATTGGGCAGCAATAACAAGAGAAGCCAGAGCTTTAGATTAGAGTCCATGCATAGCATTTTCAGGCTAGACACATATACAGACACTCTGCAAACTATCTGCATCTTTTCAAGAGCCTCTGAGAAATCCATAAGCACACAGCCAAACTGCATCAGCTTGCACTCTGATGCCTCTTATCTATTACTGTCCAGCCTCTTCCATCATCAACATCTATCCATCTCCTCCAGGTTCTTCCCTACAATTAGATGACCTAAAAAGTTAGACATCACTAGTGGGGAGTACTTCTGAAGAGGCATCTTCACAATCCCTCCACTCTCAAGGTCCAGTATAGGTACTCATACTTCAGGTGGGTTAGAAATTGGAGTGGGGAGACTTTTAAATAGGGCAATAGCTACCACTAGTGAGCAGAGTCAGTTTGCTAGAGGAGGATAACTTCTCACAGCTTTTCTAAGGAGAGAGATGGAGACTTCAAGAAGTGGAGAACAAAAACTACTTCATACGAACAGTTTAATCACATGTTGGAAGGCAAGTCATTGAACCATGTTGTAGCCAGATTCACAATTGCCAGTGAGATATTCCTTTCTTAATGGAGAAGCTCAGAGTTCAAATGAATGCTGAGACTAAGTTCTATGAAATAAAACATGCATCCAAACTATCAACATTCAAACTTTGCACAAGTGTCAGATAGATGGCTAAAATTGTAAATCTCGACTCACTACTTAGATGCTTCATGAGAGTAATATTCTGAAGAAGATGCTTCATCCCCTTGTGCTTTTAAAAGCATCTTAATTTTTATCTGACAGCAGTGTCAAGAAACAACACTGGGATTTTTTTTAAAACAGTTCTGTATTAACATTTATACATGAAATTGCCAAAAGCATTTAAAAAAAAGCTAGCTCTGAGAAAGAAAATTACCAAGAATTTATACATTTTACAGATCAGAGACTATTTTTCTTTCTCCAGCTTACCAATGGTTCGGCCATAATAATACGAATCTTTCTTTCAGCTTGAGTAGTAAAGTTGGCAAATACACTTTTTAAGACATATTCGCCTGATTTAATATCGGGGTCAACATTTATGGGCATCATGGTTGGTGGTCCTCTGTCACCTTGTAAGCTACTCGCAGGTGTTGCTGGTGGTTTGATGTATCCGTTGCCAACTGGAGAAGCTGGGGGTGAAAAACACAATATTCATTAAACTGTCTGAACAGCACCTTTGGCATTCAAACCTTTAAAAAAAATCATGTTTTCAAGATTGCACTTCATTAATATAATGGGGTAGCAGCAGTTAATCATCCATTGCATCTAAACCTTGCCCGTTCTAGCTTTCTTTTCTGATGAAATATTTAAAAGCCTGAGCATTGATATCTTTCAGTGCAAGAGTAAAAGAAGCATTTGAAATATTCCTCTTCCATACATTTTATCCACATCGAGTTACTTGCTTCACAGACTAGGAAGGTTCAGCTAAGATCATTGGTCAGGCTAAACAGCATTGAAGAGATGTTAGCCACAGGACTTGCAAGACATTCAAAAAGGCTAAAGGTTGAATAGGGTCAGCCTTGCTTTTTAGTTTTCATGCACACTGGCACAAAAGAACACATTGGTCTCTTGTCCTGAGGTGGAAATTGAAAAATGGTCCGCATGGTTTGTGTTTTTTTGTTGTGATCTAAAAGTAGCCAGTGAACAAAAATTGATTGCATCAGTTATATTGGCTTTGATTTTCTTTGGGTGGATTTTCAATCCTCGGTTGAGAATCTGACAGCCAAATCATTTTTGGACGTTGACCCTCCAAGTCAGCAGTGCTGGAATGCAATTTTATGAGGGAAAACCTTAATTGGTTCAGGGGCAAGTTCAACATACAATTAGGGATAGGAGGTGTGAAATAGTTCTGGAGGGTGATATTAAAAGTCAAATGGCTGTCAATACTGGTCTTGCCACTGCCTGCAGGAATGGAGCAGACAGGAATGCAGCCTCATGGTCCACACAAGTGCCCAGATGCTCACAGCTCAATTAATCAATCCACTCTGTTCAAGCATGGGTAACTTCTTGACATTGCATGAACACCTCAATCTGATTATCCTTCTTTGTCCAAACTATTTCAGCATCAATAGTAACAGCTCTCCTCCCCCACCTTCCCAATATCGTGCATAGATGTCAGGCACACATATGTGCCCAAGATCATTCATTCTTAATGTGCTTTTTTTAAAATCAACCAGTTCATTCACAATATGACCCATCTCCCCGGCAAGTGGGACTCGAACCTGAATCTTTTGGCTTGGGGTAGGGACACTACCACAAGAACTCTGAAAATGTTTTTAAAGTCTCTTTTTCGGACGTATTATGACACAGCTATGCAGCAGATGGAACTTGAACCCAGTATTTCTAGCCGAGAGATAGTGACACTACTACTGTGGTATAAGAGCCTTGATGCTTTCTGTTTGATTAGCTTAAAATATACATGTTCAGATACTTGTCCTAGGCAGGTCAGACTTGAACATGGACCTCCTGATCTTTCAATATTCCAGAATACAGATACTGAGTAAAATGGTCGCTAATGCATTCCAGTGTGCAGCTGTGAGGTAAACTGCAGGTATTATTTCGAAAATGACAGGGGCAAGTAGTTTGGGACTACAGAAAGATTGATCCTGGAGTCAGACAAGTATGGCACATCTATCAAGCTGGTGTTTATATATAACGAATCCCTTCATGCAGGAGAAGTACAAGTTCATTTTTAGGTTTAGTATTAATTGTTAGTGATTAGCTGACATGGGTAGAAGCTTGAAGGTGATGGGATAGGTAAGATAAGAATGAAAAATGAATGATCCTGGAGACAGGTTTCCTCCACTTTTCTTGTTGGCTTTATGAACCTCTGGGGTCTGTACATGATAATGGCTTCCTGAACTAGAAGGCCATGCTATGGGTGGCATGCTGATGCCAATGTGCAGAACCTTTAAGCCACTGTGCATGTGCAGTTTGGAGGGAACATTGGACACTGCTACTATTCCACCAGAGCCCTATTCCGTTTGCTTTCGCTTTGAAAATTTGACTCTGTCCTTCTGTAGCCTCTTAACAAGTTCCTCAATGAGTTGATTGGAACCATGTTGTCGGATTCACTCCCTCTTCAAAATAAATTCCAGTGCATGATCAAAGTATTAGATGATTGATCTGCATTACTTTCAGTATACACATGCACAAGACTACCTCCACAGATGATTGAAAATTTAGCCTTGTAATGCATACGCCTTGCAAGAACGAAGTGAGCAATCAATATTGTAAAACTCAATGACTGCCCCGTTCTGGCCACAAGTCACCCGATCCTGATCTTTACAGACCAACTCACTCTGGTCCACGTATTCACCTGCCAGAGACTGGCGGCTGTCTAATGAATATGCAACATGTGTCTGATATCACTGTAATTCCAGTAATCTTGAACTGAGTCAGAAAGAAGACCAACACAAGAGTCAAACAGCTTAGTAAAATGTTGCAAGATTGGCCTCAGAAACTATATGGCCAGCTACAGCAATATCTAAAGAGACACCCAAATGCACTCTTCTAAATTAATAGGATCTCTGTGTTTGTCCAATTATTGCATTTGGAATCAATTTCAATGGAACTTAAAGCAAAATGCTTTTTACAATGGCTTTTATTTCAAGGCAGCAATCTCCCCCAATACTGTGAAAATACTAGTGATATTTGTGTGCTCAGAATAATTGGTTATGCTCATATTATGTAGATTAGTAATTCCGTATGTTTTAATTTTAACCACAATGCGGTAGATTTGTTGTTGGCCATATCCATGCTGTAAATGATTTTCTCGTATTGTCCAGATGCTCTCAGGACAGAAGAATAGAATGTATGAACAATGTGAGCATTAACCACATTTTTATCTCCTTCTTTTAACATTCCAGAATACAGATACTGAGCAAAATGGTCGCTAATGCATTACAGTGTGTAGGTAGGAGGTAAACTGCATGTATTATTTGGAACATGACAGAGGCAAGTAGTTTGGGACTACAGAAAGATTGGTGCTGGAGTCAGATGAGTATGCTGCACCTAGTAGGAACACAGCAGCATTGGTACTTAAATAATGAATCCCTTGGTGTGGAAGAAGTACGTTCATTTTTAGGTTTAGCATTAATTGTTACTGATTAGCTGCTGACATGGGTAGAAGCTTGAGGGTGAGGGAAGGTAATGGGATAGGTTAGATAACTGAGGAATGAATGACATAAATCTATATTTATTCTAATGCCACTGTATCAATTTCACAAAAGGGCGTCCCAGATTTACCTAAGGAAGTCTGTGATTTATAACACACATAAAATCTCAATCACAGAGGAGACTAAGTATAAAGTCACCTTGCTGGTGATGACTAGGAAAGTTGGGAAATCAGTGTTTAGATCAGAAAGGTAGCAATTTCAATGGAAGAATACATAGTGGAAAGGTTGGTTCCAGTCAAGGTGGGGAATGCAAAAAGAGCTGTTGGAACATATGCCTAAGCTGTGACACAGTTGGGATGTGCCATTATTTGAAGTACAAACAGATGGTAGATGACACATGGCAACATAAACACACTTGGGGAAGCCTTTTTGAGAATCCTAATTTCTCAACTATTAGAAAAGACAGACTTCCGATTGCGTGTGGGGTCTGGTTTAAGTTATTATTTACTTACTTGTTTCCCAACTCCTTTTAAAAGCAATGAATACCTTCAAGATTGTTATTTTCTGACCAGGTTCAAGATTTCACTGGTTCAGGTCAAGGTGGTGCTGCTGACAGTTGTCAAAGCAAGGTCGAGTTTAGAGGTGCATAACAGTGGTGAGGGTTAACTTACAACTTGCAGCAGGAGAGTGTACGCAAAGACACAAAGTAAACTGAAAAAAAATGCTCAATCAAAATTGGTTGCATAATGAAAAATAAGAGTACTGAAAATACTGGGATCTGAAAAAGGCAAAGAAAATGCTAAGAATTCAAAACTAAATTGACCAGCATTTGATAATTCTTGTACGCTGGAATTGTATTCTCCAGCAGTCCCAGTAATGTCCATTGTTTCCAGTAGCATTGCTGGGACTACATAGCACAGACCATTTGACTGATTGGCAGTTCTTACAAACAGAGCTTCTTCCCAATGGAAGTCACCCATGAACCAACTAACAGCTCAAGGGTCATTGAATCACTATGGGGTGAGACAACCAATCAGGAGTGGGCTCTGTCAAGTCTTTATAACTGGGGACAGGGTCACCCTGCCTGCTTAGAATTCTGGTTCTGAAACAGAAAATTTTAACTTCTCAAAATATTGAACAACCCAATAATGCGCTGTAGAGAATTGAGAGTGGGTCAGCTGAAAGATTTGTAGAAATTAAGGCCGGCACATTTTGCTGTGCCCAGTGACGCTGTTACAAGTCAGCTAGAATACTAATACTAGACCACACCCTCTATTTTGCAATTTAATGGATTGTATTCACTAATGTAATCCCTGGAGTCAGTGGCTATACATGTGGAATTTAGGAAATAAAAACAGAAAGTACTGAACTCTGTGGTGCTGCAAGTCTGGCAGCATCTGTGGAGACAGAAGCAAAATGAATATTTCAGATCCGAAATGATACTTCTATAGAATTATAAACTCCAAAGAAAACTCATATCAGACTCAAAATGTTAACATTGAATTTCTACATATGTTGCCAGGATGGCAACTTCTCTCCTTATTTCAGATCTCCAGCATCCGCAATGCTTTGCTTTGGATTTTCGTCAGGCCCTCCCTTTCTGTTTTTATTTACATTTGTTTGGGGATGGTGTGGCTGAGTGGAAGCAGTGAAAATAATGATACACTTATGTTAAAGTAGGTCAGCCTGATTTTCTACGAAAGCTAAATAACGTAGACATTGAAAATCTGAAATGAAAACACAAGTCCCTGGGATCACTCAGCAGGTCTGACAGCGTAAACAGGCCGACATGCATGGCTTCATAGACAGGGGCATCAAAACCGTGGTGATGCATTAGGAAATTAGGAGGAAAAATGCTTTAAGATGCTTCCCATACATCCTTCCAACTGTGAGGAAATTCTCAGGGAGAGGAGGAAACAAAGTTGACTGCTGCAGGGAGATGGGTGACTATTAGGACAATTATCGCTCCACTTAGAGGGCATTTTGTAAATGCAATGTCAAATTATCACCATTGGAATGACTCCTATTTAATGTGAAATATAGACTTCTTGGGAGACAGTCGAACAATTGGTGTGTGTGGGGGGAGAGGAGGGGTCTGTGTCAGTGATTGGAATTCCAATTCTGTTTTATATGTAAGATATTAATTCATTGGAGGCAGTTCAGAGAAGATTCACTTGGATGTTCCCCAGTACTGAGAGATTTTCTTATGAACAAAGACTAAATAAGTTGGGACCATACTCACTGGAGTTTAGAAAAATGAGAGGTGGTCTCATTGAAACCACATTGGATATTTATGGGGCTTCCTGATGAAGGTCTTATGCCCGAAACGTTGATGCTCCTGTTCCTCGGATGCTGCCTGAGGTGCTGTGCATTTCCAGCACCACACTCTCAATTCTTATGGGGCCTGGACAGGGTACAAGTTGAGAGGATGTTTCCCCTCATGAGATGGTTTAAGACCAGAGGGCACAGTCTCAGAATAAAAGGGCACTAATTTAAGACTGAGATGAGGATTAGTCTCTTCTCTCAGGGGATTGAGAGTCTTTAGAACTTGCCATATAGAGCTGTGGGGGCAAAGCCCTTGTGTGTATTCAAGGCCAAGATAGATTCTTGATCAGTAGAGATTCAAGGGTTATGGGTCATCAATATCACTTTTATGTATATACTATGGAACATTGCCGCTTATCAGAAAATTATTTTTGCAGCAGCCGTGATCAGATTGAATGACAGAGCATGTTCGAGGGAGTCTGATGGTCTACACTGTTCTTATTTCGTATTGGCTTATATCTCCTTTCATTTCCACAACAGTGAGGAGTGGAAATGCAGTTCTTTTGACTCATTCAGTAATTCAAAGTTGCAAACTTTGAAACTTACTTTTCACTGTTTCTTTTAATAGCTGGCTTTCTTACAGCTCTGAAAATACATACATTTTCAGCTTCACCTCTCTGCTACCATGATACAAGTGATCTATGTTTAAATGGCTGGCTCTGACTGCACACAAAGACACTTATGAGGTAGAAATCACATGAAGATGCAAAGCTAACTGTACACTCAGGCATTTACACATCTCCAAACTATGTTGGTCATCTGTACCATTTTTACATACATACTATGGAACACTGCCGATTATCAGAAATAATTTTTGACAGCAGCCTGAGTTGCTCTCAGATATTTAAATCAAAGGTAAATGGATCCAAAACAGTTGCAATATGAGGCCTTTCAATCATCTTAATGCAAATAAAATTGAATCAGACAATTAAAATTGTGTTTTCTTACAGAATTCTGCTTTTACTGATACGTTTGCACTAGCATCGCATGGGTAATTTGATACGGTCAGGTGCTGGTTCCTTATTTAGTACAGCAACCGCTATCAACACTAAAGAAAATGAATTCATTTCATATAAGCTTGCCAGACCTGAATTCAATCTCCCTGAGTAACTAGGCTGTCGGACTCCTTTCATTGATACATATATTTACATACTGTTAAAATATGCTCTTAAAGCTATTGCTTCTCAAGTGGGCCCACTATTATTTTTCTTTGTTTTGAAACTTTACATCTATCTGTGGAACTAAGAGGAATTCATTTTGAGAACAAAAATCAATACCAAATACTAACAATTACCAAAAAGGAACAGTGGGGAAAAAAAAACAAAGCAGCCTTTAGGCCAAAATTTAATCTTTGAAATTGGATATAACTACTGAAAAGGTAGCGTTAAATGATTTTTAAAAAAATTTCATCAGCATTGCTGTGATTCAAAACTGCAGATGTATTCACCATATCATTCTAAAGGCCAAGTAAACAGTTAATTTTCTAATTCAAAGCAATAATATAAAATTATTTCATTAATTTGAAATAGTTACACTGTAATATTAGTCACTCATTTTATTGTTTTATTGTTGCTACCCTACTTTGATGGACAACCTTGAAACAACTTTCAAATTTTCTTTTGTTGCTTGTAGTTCATATAGCCTGCCTCACACAAAGATAAAAAATGCAAGAGTACAGAATACCTACCAAGTCCTTTTATCAAGCTGATCACAGTGGTTTTCCTCCAGCAAGTTGCTGTAATCTCCATTAGATCCTGTTTATCTGTGCAATGTAATTGCTGTAATTTTTTCCAAGCTAAAAAGAAGTATTTAAATATTTGCTCAAGCATGTTGTCACCCGTTTCCTGTGGTAAGTGGCACAGGACACAACATTTGCCAATATTTTGGGATTTTAAAAATAAAAATCAGTTTTGAAGAGACTTTTGTTGCAACACAGCCTATGCCTTTCTATCTGGTAGTTGAGCTTTCCACAACTGAAGGTCAGAGAAAGGACAATTTTTAGCTGAAGTACATGATGATAGACTACAACATGCATGGTCGCTGAACATCTATATTTATCCAGTACCCGCTAAGCTGTGGATTATTAAATGTCTAAAAGTGTAGATGGCACTAGTGCAGTTGTTACTCTCCAAAATTATATCAAATATTTAGTGTACTATTTAAAGAAATGCAACTAAACACTGATAATTGTATATGTTTATTATTGCTGATACACCAATAATTAACATACTAGAAGTTTCACAGAATCATTATGGTGCAGAACATGACCATTCAACCAGTTATACTGGCATTGTCTGTCCAACTGACCTTTATGACTTTGTGCCGTATCTGGCCTTTCCTGTAACCCTGCATATCTTTTCCAGATATTTTTAATCAATCTGCTCAGATGTGTCATAACATACCTCTGGAGTAGGTGGGGCTTACACCCAAGTCTATACATTATTTGTATAGAAACAATCATTAATAGACTCTTGAATGCCTTGACTGATCCTATCTCATCACACTTTCAGGAAATATATTCTAGGCACTAACCACTGGCTACGTGAAAAGCAAATCTTACACGCATTTGCTGCTTTTGCATATTGCTTTAAGTCTGTGCCCTCTCATTCTCAATACTTTTACAAGTGAAAACAGTTTCTCCTTATCTACTGTCTAGATCCCTCATGATTTTGAAAATTTCAAACAAATCTCTTCACCCTTTTCCTCTCCAAGGTAAACAGAACTACCGTTGCCACTATATCCTCATAGCTAATATTTTTTTGATTCATAACTGAATCATTCTTAAAAATCTCTTATAAGACCATTAGACATAGGAGCAGAAGTAGACCAGACACCCCATCAAGTCTGCCCTACCATTCAATGAGACCATGGCTGATCTGATAATCTTCAACTACACTTGCTTGCCTTTCCCCAAAACTGCGGATTCCCTTACTGATCAGAAATCTGACTACCTCACCTTTTATGTACTTAACAACCCAGTTTCAACAGACCTCTGTAGTGAAGAATTCTTGGAGAAGAAATTCCTTATCTCTGTATTAAATGTGTGACACCTTATTCTGAGATTTTGCCCTTTGGTCATAGACTCACCTGCAAGGGGACACAACTTTTCTGCATTTATCCTGTTAAGTCCCCTAAGAATATTGTATGTTTCAATAAGGTTGGTTCGAATTCTTCTATATTCCAACAAGTATAGATCTTGTGACCTCTTGTCACAAGACAGTCCCTCCAGTCCTGGTGTCAGTCTAGTGAACCTTCCCTGGATGGCCTCCAATACCAATAGATCTTTCCTTCATTAAGGACTCAAATCTGTTCATAGTATTCCAGCTGTGGTCTGACTTATATTTTGGAAAACCTCCCTCCTTTTATATTCCATTCCTATTGAAATAGAAGCTAACATTCCTCTGCCTTCTCTGTTACCTGCTGAACTTGGATGAGGATAACCAAATCTCTCTCTCACTAGCTTTCTGCTGTCTTGCACCATTTAAATAGTATTCAGCTCCTCTATTCTTCTTACTAAAGTGTTTAACCTCACATTTCCCCACATTATGTTCCGTCTGCGAAGTTTTTGCACAGACATTTAAGCTGTCTCTATCCCTCTGCAGACTGTGTAACATCCTCATCATTTGCTTTCCCATCTATTTTTGTGCCATCCACAAACTTTGTGCCATTCACTTTCCTCATCCAAGTCTTTTATGTATATTGCAAATACTTGTGGCCTCTTATGCACTCTTTCCAATATGTTCACATTGCTGAAGCATGGTGCCAGAACTGTACACAATACTCCAGCTATTAGACTAGTGGTTTAATACATGCTTAGCATCAGCTTCTAGTTGTTGCACCTTATGTCACTATTAATGAAAACTAGAATAATGTATGATCTATTCCTGCTGTTGTCATCGGCTCTGCCACCTTTAATCACTAATGCACATATATACCCAGGTCTTCCTACATCTACATATCCTTCAGAGTAGTACACTTCATTTTAACCTGTCTCACCATGTTATTTCTATCAAAACGTATCACCTCTGACTTCTCCACATCAAACTTTATCTGTAACATATCAGCCCATTCCACCAACTTGTCAATGTGTTTTTGAAGTTCTACACTGGACTTCTCACTGCTGACAATTTTTGAAATTATTCCCTGTTCACTAAGATCCAACCATTAGTTTCTATCAGAGGAAACAAGGGTCCTAATATTGACCTCTTGCAGTTGAATTAAGAACATGTTGCCAAGTGTTGAAATCCCGCAGGAAATTCAAGAACACAAAGTAAGTACCTGAAGACATTGCAAATTCAATTTTTTTTACGCTATAAACATTTATTACACTCCTGCACAAAAACACGTCAAACAAGAACATTTCTTGAGTAAACTCAATTGGGATACTGCAACAACAGCTAATGGGTTGTTGTTTAATATAATAAAAAAGTTCCAAAGCACTTCACAGGAACATTGAAAGCCAAACTTTGATACCACATGAGATAGTAATCCTTGTGGTCAAAGTTTTGATCAAAAAAAGGGTATGTTTTGACAAGCTTCTTAAAGATTGGTAGACACGTGAAAAGTTTAGAAATAAAATTATAGACTTTAGGGTCTAGGACACAAGCACAGAACAATGTGGGAGGATACAATGTGAGCAATATGCTTTTGCATTCATCAGAGTGCATGTTGGGTAGGGACACGCTTTCCACTGAATGTTGACCAAAAGCATATTTAGCATCTTTTATGGGTGGGGGGCATAGAATTGGGAAAGTTTCTCCATTATTTTACCACTGCAGAATCATTAGCATTTGGAATTTTGAGAGGTCAGATGATTGCAGTTAAAAAAAAAAGGCACATACCGTCCACAAGAGATCCAGAATGGGAGGCAGTGTGCCAGATCTAATGACCTGAACACCAATGGTGGAGGCAGACAAGTCACAAATCCAGCAAGTGATTGCAAAGGAGATTACATGCTGGTGAATAGGGCAGGTAGGGTTAGGAGGAGGGTGCACAATACAGGTAGTTCTTCTATAACGCGATGGATGCATTCTTGTGCAAGTATGCATTATAGAAAAATCATACTTTAGAAGAAGGACTTAAAGTACTGGCAATGTAATTGCATTACAGCCCACATGCATTTTAAAAGTTCACATTTTAGAAATTTGTCAATTGTATTATAGCGAATTCGCATTATTGAAACATGTTATAGCTGAACGACCTGTATGTTAAAATCGTAAATTACTGGAATAATTGCTGGCAGCAACTGTGAAGAGAAAGCAGAGTTGATATTTCAGATCCAGCGACCCTTCTTCATAACAGTTCTGAAGAAGGGTCAGTGGACCCGAAACATTAACTCTGCTTTCTCTCTACAGGTGCTGCCAGTCCTGCTGAGTTTTTCCAGCAATTTATAATTTTCTTTCCGATTTCCAGCATTCACAGTTCTTTGTTTTTTTTGTTTAGACCATGCTATCTTATATGTTTCACTGATGGAGGAATTGATGACACCTACTTGATGACACTTTCATCCATCAATGATGCTAGGATTTGAGAACTGTCACCATTGGGTCACATCTCACAATGGACAAAACATTGCCAATGTGGACCAACATCTACATGATTTAGATTCTTTTTTTTGATTACTTACAGTGTGGAAACAGGCCCTTCGGCCCAACAAGTCCACACCGACCCGCCAAAGCGCAACCCACCCAGACCCATTCCCCTACATTTACCCCTTCACCTAACACTATGGGCAATTTAACTTGGCCAATTCACCTAACCTGCACATTTTTGGACTGTGGGAGGAAACCGGAGCACCCGGAGGAAACCCACGCAGACACAGGGAGAACGTGCAAACTCCACACAGTCAGTCGCCTGAGGCGGGAATTGAACCCGGGTCTCTAGCGCTGTGTACTCAACTCTAATGTTGAAGATTATGTTAACCATTCTTGCTTTTCTTTCCTATCCTAACCCCTAAAGAACCTTAAAGACCTTCTGCCACTGTACAAAAGGCTTCTACCTCAATAGGGCTCTCGGTCCTAGCAGCTCAGAAGGCATCCAAAGTTATCCAAGGGAAGGGGTTAAACAAGTTAATAGTCTTTTCTACCGCATCTGAATGCGAGGAGGGAGCAAAACAACCTAAATGCCAGAAAAGATTCAAAAAGACCCCATAATATAATATTTCGGTGCACAGGTTTATTCCAGCATGAGAAAACAGTGGAAGACGAATTCCATGAGTAATATCAAGTGAAGATGTGTGAGGTATAAACAAAGGAGTGGAAAGTTTTGGTAAATGTGCTAATATTATTTGTGGAAGTGGTTTTCTGCAAAAGTGGGAAAGTGGGAAGTAATGTAACTGGAGTACAGACTGTGGTGATGCTTTGAATGTCTGAATGACTGGAACCTCTGCAACATTAAGGCTTCTTGTGTCTCACCTTGAAGAAGTTCTCCTCCTCTCTCGATAAAGATCTCAGTGAGTCTCTCCCTCACTGCAACTCCCAGGATAGTGCCTGACCTGCTGTGCTTTTCCAGCACCATACTCTTGACTCCAATCTCCAGCATCTGCAGTACTCACTTTTGCCTTCACATGTCTCACAGCCACCCATGTAGTCCCTAACATGTCCCAGCACTGAATCCCCCATATCCACATGCAGCTCAACATTAAAGGAATGAATACTCTGTCCTGGCTCCTCCTCCTCTAAAATGTGGTGTAACTGCAGAGCTCCTCTTGATCTGTCCAAGACCGAAACCTTATCCTGAGGTCGCCAGCTATCTGCTTTGTATTGACCTAGGTTACCCCATAACAATTATATCAGCACTCAGCTTCCATCCTCAGACCTCTTGCTGGTGTCATGAGCTACTTCAACGTCTTCAGCAGGGAGTCCTTGTCACACAGTAGCCAACCTTCTAAAACATCAGGGACAGCAAATATGGCACCTGATAGTCACTAAGTATGTTCAAGACATAGATATTGACCATCTACCTTGCACAGACCTACAGGATTCTCTTTTGGTGTGTGCAACTAATTGAACATTGAGTGAGAGGAAGTCCTTATGAATAGCCTGGTCTGCCGGGGGTTTCATGCTAACATGGTTACAATACATAATTCCCTGAACCAGTGTTAAAAACATAGATATTATAGGCAAATTCACATCCAAGAGTCACTAAAAAGTCTGCAAAAATTCAACTATGGGGGTTACCAATCACAGTAAAGATGCTCCCTACCCAAAGATTTTAGAGGAAGTAGCAACAGAGATAGTGGATACACTGATAGATCTTCCAAGGATCCTTAGTTTCTGAAAAGGTGCTGGAGGATTGGAAAACTGTCAATGCAATATTCTAATTCAAAAGCAGGAGACAAAAAAACCATAAGACCACATTCATAGGAGCAGAAACTAAGTAATCAGCCCATCGAGTCTGCTGTGCCATTCAATCATGGATGATCGGTTTCTCAATCCCATTCTCCCGCTTTCTCCCCATAATCTTGGATCCCCTTGATACTCAGGAACCTATCTATCTCAGTGTTAAATATACTCAATGACCAGGTGTCCACAACCTTCTGTGGTAATGACTTCCATAGATTCACCACTCTCTGGTTGAAGAAGTTTCTCCGTTCTAAAAGGTCTTCCTTTTCCTCTAAGGCTATGCCCTTGGGTCCTAGTCTTTCCTACCAATCGAAACATCTTCCCAACATCTGCTCTGTCCAGGCCATCCAGTGTGTTTCAATTTGTTCTCCTGTCATTCTTAACTCCATCGAGTATAATCCCAGAGTCTCAAATGTTCCTTTAGTTTTTCAGTTAAGCTTTTCACTCCTGGGACCATTCTCGTGAACCTACTCTGAACATGCTCCAGAGCTAGCACATCCTTCCTGAGACATGGGGACAAAAACCACGCATAATACGCCAAATGTGGTCTGACCAGGGTCTTACAGATCCTCAGAAGTAAATTCCTGCTTTTATATTTAAATACTCTCAAAATAAATGCCATCTTTGCATTTGGCTTCCTAGCTACTGACTCAAACTGTAAGTTCATCTTGAGAAATTCCTGGACTAGAACTCCGAAGTCTCTGCACTTCAGACTTCTGAATTTTCTCCCCATTTAGAAAATAGCCCATGCCTCTATTCTTCCTACCAAAGTGCATGACCTCACATTTTCCCACGTGCCATTTCTTTGTCCACTCTCCCAACCTTCTGCAGCCTCCCTGCCTCCTCAATGCTACGCGTCCCTTTACCTAACTTTGTATCATCTACAAACATAGCCAGAATATCCTCAGTTCCTTTATCTAGATCATTATTGTATAAAGTGAAAAGTTGTGGTCCCAACACTAAGCCTTAGAACATCACTTGTCACCGTCTACCATCCTGAGAAGGACCCTTTTATTCCCTGCTTTCTGTCAGTTTCTATCCAGGCTAGCAGCTTACCTCTGACACCAAGGGCCATTATCTTACTCAGTAGCCTCCTATGTGGCACCTCGTCAAAGGCCTTCTTGAAGTCCAGATAGATAACATCGATTGCCTCAGTCTAACACGCTCATTACTTCCTCAAAAGAATTCGAGCAGGTTTGTCAGGCATAAACTCCCCTTGATGAAACCATGCTGACTTTGCCCTGTTTTACCATACACTTCCAAGTATTCAGAAATCTCATCCTTCACAATGTATTCCAGGATCTTACCCACGACCAAAGTTAGGCTAATCAGTTTGTAACTTTCCATCTTTTACCTTTCTCCCTTTTTGAATAGGGGTGTCATGTTAGCAATTTTCCAGTTCTCCAGGAGCATCCTTGATTCTAGCGATTCCTGAAAGATCACCATAAACACCTCTGCTATCTCTTTAGCTATCTCCCTTAGAACCTTGGGGTGTATTCGTTGTGTCAGAGAGTCATAGAGATGTACAGCACGGAAACAGACTATTCAGACCAACACGTCCATGCTGACCAGATATCCCAACGCAATTTAGGCCTACCTGCCAGCACCTGGCTCATTTCCCTCCAAACCTTTACTATTCATATACCCATCCATATGCCTTTTAAACGTTGCAATTGTACTCACCACCACCACTTCCTCTGGCAGCCCATTCCACACACGCACCACCTTCTGCATGAAAAAGTTGCCCCTTAGGTCTCTTTTATATCTTTCCCCTCTCACCCAAAACCTATGCCCTCCAGTTCTGGACTCCCACACCTCAGGTAAAAAACCTTGTCTATTTACCATATCCATGCCCCTTGTGATTTTATAAACCTCCATAAGATCACCCCACAGCCTCCGACGCTCCAGAGAAAACAGCCCTAGCCTATTCAACCTCTCCCTAAAGCTCAAATCCTCCAATCCTGCCAACATCCTTGTATATCTTTTCTGAACCCTTTCAAGTTTCACAACATCTAGAATTGCACGCAATATTTCAAACGTGGCCTAACCAATGTCCTGTATAGCTGCAACATGACCTCCCAACTCCTGTACTCAATACTCTGACCAAAAAAGGAAAGCATACCTTCTTCACTATCCTAACTACCTGCGACTCTACTTTCAAGGAGCTATGAACCTGCACTCCAAGGTCTCTTTGCTCAGCAATACTCCCGAGGACCTTACCATTAAGTGTATAAGTCCTGCTAAGATTTGCTTTCCCAAAATGCCGCACCTCGCACTTATCTAAATTAAACTCCATCTATCACTCCTCAGTCCGTTGTCTTATCTGATCAAGATCCCATTGTAATCTGAAGTAACCTGCTTCACTGTCCACTACACCTCCAATTTTGGTGTCATCTGCAAACTTACTAACTATACCTCTTTAAGCTCACATCCAAATCACTTATATAAATGATGAAAAGTAGTGGACCCAGTACTGATACTTGTGGCACTCCACTGGTCATAAGCATCCAGTCTGAAAAACAACCTTCCACCACCACCCTCTGTCTTCTACCTTTGAGACAGTTCTGTATCCAAATGGGTAAGTTTCCCTGTATTCCGTGAGATTTAACCTTTCTAACCAGTATCCATGGAGAACCTTGCCGAACGCTTTACTGAAGTCCATATAGATCACGTCTACTGCTCTGCCTTCATGAATCCCCTTTGTTACTTCTTCAAAGAACTCACTCAATTTTGTGAGACATGATTTCCCACACACAAAGCCATGTTGACTTTCCCTAATCTGTCCTTGCCTTTCCAAATACATGTACATCCTGTCCCTCAGGGCTCCCTCCAACAACTTGCCCGCCACCAACGTCAGGCTCACTGGTCCATAGTTCCCTGGCTTGTCCTTACCACCTTTCTTAAATAGTGGCCTGACGTTAGCCAACCTCCAGTCTTCCGGCACCTCATCTGTGACTATCGACGATACAAATATCTCAGCAAGAGGCCCAGCTTCCCACAGGGTTCAAGGGTACACCTGATCAGGTTCTGGGGGGTTTTATCCATTTTTATGTGCTTCAAGACATCCAGCACTTCCTCCTCTGAAATATTTCAAGGTGTCACCATCTATTTCCCTACATTCTATATTTTCTATGTCTTTGTCCACAGTAAACACTGATGCAAAATACTTGTTTAATATCTCCCCATCTCCTGTGGCTCCACACAAAGGCCACCTTGCTGATCTTTGAGAGGACCTATTCTCTCCCGAGTTACCCTTTTGCTCTTAATGTATTTGTGAAAACCCTTTGGATTCTCCTTAATTCTTTTTGTCAAAGCTATCTCATATCCTCTTTTTGCCTTCCTGATTTCCCTCTCAAATATACTACTGCCTTTATACTCTAAGGATTCACTTGATCTATCCTGTCTATACCTTACATATGCTTCCTTCTTTTTCTTAACCAACCCTCAATGTCTTTCGTTATCCAGCATTCTCTCTGCCTCCTAGCCTTTCCTTTCACCCCAACAGGAATATACTTTCTCTGGACTCTCGTTATCTCATTTCTGAAGGCTTCCAATTTTCCAGCTGTCCCTTTACCTGCGAACATCTGCCTACAATCAGCTTTTGAAAGTTCTTGCCTAATACCGTCAAAATTGGCCTTTCTCCAATTTAGAACTTCAACTTTTAGATCTGGTCCATCTTTTTCCATCATGATTTTAAATGTAATAGAATTATGGCCATTGGCCCCAAAGTGCTACCCCACTGACACCTCAGTCACCTGCCCTGCCTTATTTCCCAAGAGTAAGTAAAGTTTTGCACCTCTCTAGTAGGTACATCCACATAACTGATTCAGAAAGTTTTCTTGTACTTGCTTAATAAATTCCTCCCCATCTAAACCTTTTACACTATGGCAGTCCCAGTCTATGTTTGGAAAGTTAAAATCCCCTACCATAACCACCCTATTATTTTTACAGATAACTGAGATCTCCTTACAAATTTGTTTCTCAATTTCTCTCTGACTATTTAGGGGATCTATAATACAATCCCAATAAGGTGATCATTCCTTTCTTATTTCTCAGTTCCACCCAAATAACCTCCCCGGATGTATTTCCAGGAATATCCTCCCTCATTACAGCTGCAATGCTCTCGCTTAAAATAATGCCACTCCCCCTCCTCCCTTGCCTCCTTTTCTGTCCTTCCTGTAGCATTTGTATCCTGGAATATTAAGCTGCCAGTCCTGTCCATCCCTGAGTCACGTTTCTGTAACTGCTATTATATCCCAGGCCCATCTTCCTAACCATACCCTGAGTTCATCTGTCTTCCCTGTTAGGCCCCTTGCATTGAAATAAATGCAGTTTAATTTAGGAGTCCTACCTTGTTCTCTGCTTTGTCCCTACCTGTTCTGACTGTTTGACTTGCTTCTGTTCTCAAATGTACCAATCTGAAATGCATCTCTTTCCTCACTATCTCCCTGGGTCCCCCCCACCAACTCCATCAACCTCCCCCCCCACAGACTCAGTAGTTTAAGTCCTCCTGAGCAGCTCTACCACATCTCCCTGCCAGTATATTAGTCCCCTTCCAATTTAGGTACAATCTATCCTTCTTGTACAGGTCACCTCTACCCCAGAAAAGATTCCAATGATCCAAAAATGTGAATCCTTCTTCCACACACCAGCTCCTCAGCCATGCATTCATCTGCTCTATCCTCCTAATCCTATCCTCACTAGCCCATAGCACCAGGATTCATCCAGATACTATTCATCTCGAGGACCTCATTTTTAAGTTCCTGCCTAACTCTCTACATTCTCCCTTCAGAATCTCATCCCTTTCCCTTTCTATGTCATTGGTTCCAATGTGTACAATGACCTCCTGCTGGGCCCATTCTGTACCCTTTCTGAGACATCTTTGATCCCCGCACCAGGGAAGCAACACACCATTCTGATTTTTCGCTGCTGGCCAAAGAAATGTCTGTCTGTGCCTCGGACTAGAGAGTCCCTAACATAATCGATCTCTTGGAACCCAACACCCCCCTCATTGCATTAGAGCCAATCTCAATATCAGAAACTTGGTTTTCGTGCTATATTCCCCTGAGAATCCATCATCCCCTACATTTTCCAAAACAGCATACTTGTTTGAAATGGGGATTGCCACAGAAGACTCCTGCACTACTTGCCTACCTCTCTTGCCTTTCGAAGAGTTAACCCATCTATGTGACTGTATCTGTGACTTTTCCCCCTTCTTATAACTGCCATCCACCACACCCCATTGCTCTTGTAATTTCCTCATTGCCTCTCACTGTCACTCCAACCGTTCTATTCGATCTGATAGAATTCACAACCAATGACATTTACTGCAGATATAATCCTCTGTAACATGTAAACTCTCCCTAAACTCCCACATCCGATAAAACGAGCATATCTCTCTACTAAGGGCCATTTTTGTTTCTTCCAATCTGCAGACCCAGAAAATAGCCCCATCTTATTCCTCTGCAAAACACTGCTCCAGGCTAACTTAATACTTATTGCTTATATATTTTTAAATTTAAGCAAGAGACATATCTCAATAAAACATATAATCAAGAAAGAACCCACTCTATTCACTATTGCAGACTCCCTAAGGCCACACTTAAAGCTATTCTCTTGGATGGGCTGGAAGGTTAATTTCCAGATGTTTCATCATCCTACTCGGTAACATCTTCAGTGGGCCTCCAGACGAAGCAGTGTTGATAATTCCTGCTTTCTATTTATACATTTGGGTTTCTTTGGGTTAGTGATGTCATTTCCTGTGGTGATGTCATTTCCTGCTATTTTTCTCAGGGGGTCGTGGATGGGGTCTAACTCTATGTGTTTGTTGATAGAGTCCGGTTGGAATGCCATGCTTCTAGGAATTCTCGTGAATGTCTGTGTTTGGCTTGTGCTAGAATGGATGTGTTGTCCCGGTTGAATTGGTGTCCTTCCTCATCTGTATGCAAGGATACTAGTGAGAGAGGGTCATGTCGTTTTGTGGCTAGTTGATGTTCTGGTGGCTAGTTTTCTACCTGTTCACTTATCTGTTTCTGTGCTGTGACCTGTCCCAAACAGGTTCCTCCAAGATCAGTTGTGAATTTCATTGTTTGTTAATTTTCCCAGATGCACTCCGATGTCCAGCGATACATGAATTCAACAGCAAAGGTAGTAACTGCGCAGGTACACTGCTATTTCAGTTAGCAGTGTGGGTTTCTTTCTCTCTCTCCTGCACTGACCATGTGCTTCCCTTGTCTGTTCCTCTCCCTTTTAAAAGTGCCATTGTTTTGACTTTCTTCTTCTCTAAAGTTCCAAAACAATGCAGCAACATATAAAACAGTAATTGCTGCTCCTACAATTCGAAATCACCTCCAACACCTAAAATATCACAAATAAGAAGCACCTGTTACAGCCAGAAATTTTTCCCATTCTTCGTCTTGGATTACCCAGTCCATCTGGTCCAGGTGATTTATCCACCTTCAGGCCATTCAGTTTCGCTAGCACCTTCTCCTTGGTGATGGCCACCATACTCAGCTCTTCCCCCTCACTCTCTTAAATTTTTGGGATATTATTTATATCCTCCACCATAAAGACTGACATGAAATAATTACAGAGGAACCTCGATTATCCAAATATCAATTATCTGAATATCAGATTATCCGAAGGGGATCTCGAGGTCTTCATAGAAACATTACGTCAAAGAGCTGTTTCAACCCTGTCTGCGTTTTTTGTTTACAGGTACAATGACTTAAAATGAACTCGGCTCACTGAAATGCTGCCAAGAACAGTCCTGGGCAGTCCAGGCACCGTCTCTAAATGACTGACCTCCTGTCTTCTCTCTCCCCCAACACTTTCCCCAGAGTTTAGGGGTGAACCCTAAACCCCCCCCCCCACTTCCACATATAATCTCTCCAACATTGTCCTGTACAGGGTAGAGGTGGAATCTGTCAAAAAGTTGTGTGTGTGTGTACACACACATGTTCGCAGACTATTTGGAGACTTACTCCACAAAGGCAGCAGCAGTCTCACTGTTGGTGTCTAGTCCAGCTGCCCCGTAGGGGGGTTATGTGAATCGGATGGTGGTTGAGAATGGACGGGTGTGCAGGGTTGGGGAGGCGGTGTTGGACGGGGGCAGGGTGGGAGTGGACGGGGTAGTAGTGCCAGCAGGATTGGGGCGGGCAGGGGGCAGGGTGGGAATGGATGGAGTGGGGGTGGGCAGGGGCCGCGGTGGGAGCAGATGGTGTTGGGGGCGGACTGGGAGCAGATGGGGGGGGAGCAGGGTCTCGCGCACAGTGTGCTTTTGCCTAGTCTCCTGAACGGGAAGCAGACTTCACAGAAAACTCCGAGCCCCAGAGGAAATCAATTAACCGAATAATCAATTATCCAAACAAAATAGCGCTCACCCATTTCGTTCGAATAATTGAGGTTCCTCTGTATTCAGTTCCTCAGCCATTTCTTTATTCCCCACTACTATCTCTCCAGTGTCATTTTCCAGCAGCCCAATGTCCACATTTGCCCCTCTTCTGTCCTTCATATACCTAAAGAAACTCTTACAGTCTTCCTTTATATGACTGGTTAGCTTACCCTCATATTTAATCTTTTCCCTTCTTATTTTGTTTTTGTTGCCCTCTGTTGGTCTTTGTAAGCTTCTCAATCTTCTGGTTTCCCACTGCCCTTTTCCCAATTATATGCTTTCTCTGCTGCTTTTACGCTATCCCTTACTTCCCAAGTCAGCCATGGTTGCTTGATCTTCCCTATACCACACTTCTTTTTCTTTGGGATGAATCTCTGCTCAGTCTCCTGAATTAGTCCTACAATCTCCTGCCATTGCTGTTCCACTGCCTTTCCTGCTAGGCTCCTCTCCCAGTCAATTCTACCCAGCTCCTTCCTTATGCCTCTATTATGGTCTTTATTCAGCTGTAATACTGTTACCTCTGATTCTATATTCTCCGTCTCAAATTGCAGAGTAAATTCAATTATATTATGATCACTGCCTCCTAAGGGTTCCTTCACCTTAAGTTCCCTTATCAAGTCTGCCTCATTGCACGACAATAAATCCAGTGTTGCCTGTTCCCACGTGGGCTCCAACTTAAGCTGTTTCAAAAAGCCATCTCCACCGGACACTCCACAAATTCCTTTTCTTGCGATCCACTACCAATCTGATTTTCCTAGTCCAACTGCACATTGAAATCCCCCATGGTCACTGTAACTTTGCCTTTCCTACACTTCTTTTCTATCTCTTGGTGTATCTTGCATTCCAGCTCCTGACTACTGTCTGGAGGCCTGTACATAACTCCAAGTATGGTTTATCTACCTCTGCAGTTCCTCAATTCTACCCACACAGATTCTACACCATCTGACCCTATTTCGTGGTTTACTATTGATTTAATTTCATTTTTTATTGAAAAGGCAACCCCACTCCCTCTGCCCACCTGCCTATCTTTTCGATAAGATGTATATTGTTGGTTATTCAGCTCTCAATCCTGATCTCATTGCAGCAATGTCTCTGTGATGCCCACCACATCATACCTGCCAATTTCGATCTGCACCACAAGCTCACTTTCCAAACGCTACAGACTAAACAGACTAGTCAATTTAACACGTCATTGGGAAAATGTTAAAGTTATTGCCAGAATGCAATAGCAAAGTATTTAGAATAACATCATGTAATCAAGCAGAGTCAGCATGGCTTCATGAAGGGAAAATCATGTCCAAATTTATTACACTTCATTAAGGAGCTAACAAGCAGGGTAGATAAGTAGAAACCAGGAAATGCAATATATATTGGATGTCCAAAGACAGTTGATAAGGTACCACACACCTACTTAATAAGATAAGAACCCATGTGAGTCTTGTGAGTAGGACATAAGCATGGATTGAACTGGCTAGGAGATAAAGAGTTGGGGAAAGAGGAACATTTTCAGAATGGCAACCTGTAACTAGTGAATTGCCACAGGGATCACTGTCCAATTATCATATCCTTGCATACTCTGTTGTTTACCAGGCAATGTTTAATCTGTGCTAACTTTACAATCTACACCCATAGCTTTTATAAAGCTATGTGCTTTGATAAGTGGCATCTTATCAAACTCCTTCTAAAAATCCTACCACACTACACCTATAGGCTCCCCTTTATCCACAGCATATTGTTCCTTTAATGAACACTAATAAATTGGTTAAACAAGGTTGTCCTTTGTTGAGACCATGCGGTCTCTTCCTGATTACCCTTAACTTTTCCACGTGCTCAGCTATAATTTCTTTAATGATTGATTCTAACACCTTCCCTGTGACAGACATCAAGCTAACTGGCCCACAGTCTTCCTTACTTCTTCAAATAGAGAAAATTATATTTGCTACTTTTCAGTCTGATGGGACCTTTGCAGCAAATTTTGGAAAATTAAAAGACGCATCTATTATCCATTTTGTAACCTCTTAACTCTCCAAGATGAAGTCCACCTGGATCCAGCCCACGTGTCCAACTATTTGCTTAACCTTCCTGGTGATTTCAATTTCACTAAGTTCGTCCATTCCTTCAACCTCCTGATTTAAAACTTCTACTGCAAAGATTTTTTTATATCTTTTCAAATACCTGAGAAACTCTTACCACCCATTTTTACAATTCTAGCTAGTTTCCTCACACACACTAACTTTCTCCTCATGATTAGAGTCACAGAATTATAGACCTGTACAAACCCTTCATCCATGCTGATCAGATATCCTAAATTAATGTAGTCCTATTTGCCAGTATTTGGCCTATATCCTTATAAACCTTTCTTATTCATATATCCATCCAGATGCCTTTTAAATGTTGTCATTGTACCAGCCTCCACCACTTCCTCTGGTAGTTCATTCCATTCATGTGTGAAAAATTGCCCCTTAGGTCCCTTTTACATCTATCCCCACTCACTTTAAATCTATACTCTCTAGTTTTGGACTCCTCCACCCCAGGGAAAAGACCTTGGCTATTTACTCTATTCCTGCCCCTCGTGATTTTATAAACCTTGGTAAGGTCACCCCTCAGCCCCTGACGCACCAGGGAAAACAGCCCCAGCCTGTTCAGCCTCTCCTTATAGCTCAAACCCTCCAACTCTGGTAACATCATTATAAATCTTTTCTGAACGCTTTCACATTTCACTACATCCTTCCTATATCAGGGAGGCCAAAACTGCACATGGTACTCCACTATTATGCAGTTCTCTGCTGTGCTTTATATTCTGAACAATTATCTGACCTGCCACTCACTTTGGACAATTATACATATTTTTAAATCAAGCTGTTCAGATTTGTAACAACACCTCTAGAATAGGTGAACCTTGAAGCTATATGCCTCATCCTTTAGGTTTGTTGTTTTCTCTAACTTCTTTCATTAACCACAGATAGTGGGTCCTCTCTTTCAAATTTTTCTTTATAGTAGGAATATATCTATTCGAAGTATTCTGAAATTTCTTCTGAAATGTCTGCCACAGCATCACTATTGATCTATCCCTTGGTCTAGTATGCCAGTTCACTTAAGCTATCAGCAATAGGAATACACTACTAACTAGGAGCCAGGAAAAACTGAAAACATTGAGGTAATGATTTCCTTGCAAACTCATGTGAATTTTCTAGCTTAAGTCTGCATAAATTCAGGAACAACTATACAGAGTAAAATGTATTTAGCCTGTTGTTAAAATTCAAAGAATGAAATATGAGATGATGCCATAAAAAAGATGGTAATTGCCTGGTTAGAATCTTATAACTACAGGCGTATTCACAATGAAATGGTTTGGCCGAGACTTCACCAGTCTGCTGAAGAAGAGTTTAGGATGGATTCGTATTATTTTAAAAACAAAAATTTGTTAACTTTTGTGTGTTGCTTTGTACCAATTAAAAAAAAAACTGTGGTGTCTAGCAAATTAATGCTTTCCATCTGAGTTGTAGTTTTATATTAATAGAGCATCAGTAATTATTGAGGATATGGATGAATCCTTCTAATTCTGCTTCTGACAGTCCAACTACCTCACATGTCAACCCAAATATAGAAGGTAATGTTACTACATGTTTGCATCACCTGATAAATAAGTCAGTGAGAATGATAAAGCGGTCTGCGAGAAAATCTGTGTGGACTCTAGGCTGCATTGTGCCATTAAGGTTCCCTCCACACAGCCAGAGACAAAAAACACTTAGCAATACTGTGACCTTCAGGGCTACTAGCATCAGATGTTGCAGCAATCAGTTAGATTCAACCTTCCTACAAGCATCTCACAAACAGAGGTCACAGTAGCTCCTGACAGCTGATGTCTCCTCCAGCACTCTTTTAGTCATGAGGGAAGACTGCAGCATATTAGTAATGTACAGGACAAGTAATACATCACTCCAGGCTAATTTTCTTTTTGGAGGGTAGGGGGTACCTTGCACGGCATGTGTTCAAGTCTCAACACAGCAGCTGGTGGAATTTGAGTTCACTAAAGTATATTTGGAATTGAAAGCCAGGCTTGTGAAGGGAGAGAATGAAATTATTATCGATTGTACAAAGAATCGTGGGGAATTGCATTGATCAGAAATCAAACTGGACCAGTCACTTAAAAGACGTAGCTATAAAAGCAAGTTAGAGACTTGGAATTTTGCAACATCTATAGAATCCACCAGGCCCAGCATTCTCAAAGGTCCATCTCACCCTGGCAATGGTTTTCTACCACCTCTACCAGTGGGGAGAAGGTATAGAAGCCTGAACAAATGCACCAGCCGGTTTTTAAACAGTTTCTATCCTGCTGTTGTTAGAATACTGAAGAGACTCACAAACTCTTAACATTCGCCTGTACCTGTGTTTTGTTTTTGCTGCGGTTTACCTAATTATTTACTTATCCATGCTACTTAACTCTGTGATCTGCCTATATTGCTCGCGAAAAAAAAGCTTTTCGCTGTGCCTCGGTACACATGACAATAAATTCAATTCAAATTAATTAACTCACTTCCTGCCCACCATGTGCAAGGCAGAAGGAAGGAGTATATGGAACATTATTCATTTGTCTGTTAGAGTGTAGCTCCAAAAGCACTCACGAAATTTGACACCATACAGGACAAAGCAACTCCTTGACTGGCACTCCACCTTCAACCCTCACCCCCTCCATTACTGATGCACAATGGCAGCAGTGCATATCATTCACAAGATGCACTGCAGTAACACATCAAAGCACTGACCAAACTCATTACCACCTCTTCAACTGGAAGGACAAGAATAACAGATGCATGAGAGCACCACCACATGTAAGCGTCCCTTCAAGCTACACACCATCCTGACTTAAGACCATAAGACATAGAAGCAGAATTAGGCCATTCAGTCCATTAAGTCTTCTCCACCAATCAATCATCACTGATATATTTCTCAACCCCATTCTCCTGCCTTCTCTCTGTAACCCTTGATTTCCTTACTAATAAAGAACCTATCTATGTTCCTGTTTGGAGCGTTATCGTCATTCTTTCACAGGTGTTCAGACAAAATTCTGGAAACTCTCTCCCTTCTAGTATCGTGGGTGTCCTTACATCCCAAAGAGTGGAGGAAAGCAGTTCACCAACACCTCCTCCAGCACAATTAGGGAAGGGCTATGAAAGCTGACCTTGCCAGGGCTGGTCACATACAGTGAATGACTAATTTCAAGTTCAACTGTCATCATAAAAATCTAGGCTCTTCTTCAGCTCTCCTAGTTCACATCCTTACCTTGAATCCTGGGAACAGCCAAAGATTGTTAACTTTCTATTGGCCAGCTACTGCTTCTGAATGTGTTAAGCAAGCTACAAACAGGTGTGAATCTAACTCCACACAACGGTTTTCTGTTGGAAACGCATTAGCAGTTACGATTCCTCACTTAAGTGGGAAGTTGTGCTCAACTGAAGCATTAACTAGAATTGGGTAAACTAATGGAATAAAACATTCAATACAATGATCATTGTGTTATTGCTTAATTGTATCTTTAATTTCAACTGGCTGACTGCTCTGTTCCCAGAGGTCTTTGGTTTGAAATGCACATGGGGGCATTAATTGATTACTTGAAAAATCCAAACATAACTTTTCATAGTAAAGATGTTTGTAGATTGGAATCAAACCAAAGGTAAAATAACTTTTTTGTTTGAAATACTGTTATGCCTTTTTGCTTTGTTGTCTTTTTTTATGGTACCCATAGGCATATCTATTCATTTTAGTTCAGATTTCTTTAATCTAGTAGTTTGGTACTTGCCACTTTTCAGTAACATTGTCTAGGGTGTTCTCCAGGACCTGAGATCACAATGAACTGTAAATTATGTAAATGTTAATCCTGGGTAGATTATCTCTGACATAGTGGTCTGGTGATTTTCTCCATACACAATGATTTTGGGTACAAACAGATTTTGCGATTTAAAAAGCCATAGAACATTTGGTGTGAGTTAGGCTTGCTAAACACAAGACATTTAATTTCAGAAGCATACAAAGAAAACCAAGTAAAATTAGTTCCAAGATCATATGTATCAACAGAAAAGTGTAATGATGATACCTGCAATTTGATTATATTATCACGTTACCAATTACATCAACTGCTCCTTTAAAAATTAAACATCTGTGCACTGCATCCCATTTGACCTACTTCTAAACTTTATCATTGACATGGAACAAAGAACAAAGAAAATTTACAGCCCAGGAACAGGCCCTTCGGCCCTCCAAGGCTGAGCCGATCCAAATGCACTGTCTAAACCTGTCGGTCAATTCCTAAGCATCTGTATCTCTCTGCTCCCCACCTACTCATGCATTTATCCAGACGCATCTTAAATGAATCTACCGTGCCTGCCTCTACCACCTCTGCTGGCAACGCATTCCAAACGCCCACCACCTTCTGTGTGAAGTACTTGCCGCGTGTATCCCCCTTAACCTTTCCACCTCTCAGCTTGAAAACGTGACCTCTTGTTATTGAATCCTTCACCCTGGGAAAAAGCTTGTCTCTATCCACCATGTCTATACCCTTCATGATTTAGTAAACCTCAATCAGGTCCCCCCCTAAATCTGCTTTTTTCTAATGAAAATAAACCTAATTTACTCAACCTTTCTTCATAGCTAGTACCTTCCATACCAGGCAACATCCTTGTAAACCTTCTCTATACCCTCTCCAAAACATCCACATCCTTTTGGTAATGTGGCGACCAGAACTGTACACCGTATTCTAAGTGTGGCCGAGCCAATGTCTCGTACAATTTTAACATGACTTGCCAGCTCTTATACTCAATACCCTGTCCAATGAAGGCAAGCATACTATATGCCTTCTTGACCACTCTATCCACCTGTGGAGCAACCTTCAGGATACAATGGACCTGCACTCCCAGATCTCTCTGCCCATCAAGTGTTCCCAAGGCTCTTCCGTTCATTGTATAATTTGCTCTAGAATTCATCTTGCCTAAATGCATCACCTCACATTTGTCTGGATTGAAAGCCATCTGCCACTTTTACGCCCAACTTTCCAGTCTATCTATATCCTCCTGTATTCTCTGACAGTCCTTTATGCTTTCTGCTACTCCACCAATCTTCGTGTCATCTGCAAACTTGCTGATCATACCAACAGTGCCCTCTTCCAGATAATTTATGTATATTACAAACAACAGTGGCCCCAACACTGACCCCTGTGGAACACCAATGGTCACCTTTCTCCATTTCGAGAATCTCCCTTTAACTACTACTCTCTGTCTCGGTGTTGCTCAACCAGTTCTTTATCCATGTAGCTAGAACCCACCCTGCACACCACGTGACTTCACTTTCTCCATTAGTCTACCATGGGGAACCTTATCAAATGCCTTACTAAAGTCCTAATATATGACATCAACAGCCCTTCCTTCATCGATCAACTTGGTCACTTCCTCAAAGAACTCTATTAAATTGGTAAGGCACGATCTCTACCGCACAAAATCATGTTGCCGATCACTGATAAGCCCATTCTTTTCTAAATATAAATAGATCCTATCCCTCAGTACCTTCTCCAGCAACTTTCCCACCACTGACGTCAGGCTTACTGGTCTGTAGTTACCCAGAATATCCCTACTATCCTTCTTGGACAGGGGTACAACATGAGCAACCCTCCAGTCCTCCAGCATCTCACCTGTATTTAGAGATGCCATAAAAATATCGGTCAGGACCCCAGCTTTTTCCTCGCTCACCTCCCTTAGCAACCTGGGATAGATCCCATCCGGTCCTGGGGATTTGTCCACCTTAATAACCTCTAGCCTATCCAACACATCTTCCCTACTTAAGTCAACAAAACAGGATTAACAACTAATTTTAGCTGCTTTCAATGCAATATTATCTACATTAAGCTCTTATGCTTTCTGGCAACATCATTTTGATCTCCAGCAGACCAAATTTACACTAAAAATGTAAATTTTAATATATTCTTCAACTGGCCCTCTGTTTCAACAGTAACTGACCAAGACTCCTCTGAGAACAATTTCCTAAATGTGTGACCCTATCACACAGAAGAACAAAGACAGATGCAAGTTCCCATCCAAGCCACCTATCATCTTATTTGGAACTACAGTATGTTATAATTCATTCACTGTTGTTTGGTTAAAATCCAGAAACGTCTCCCTAACAGCACAGGATACCCCACTACCCAAAGGATTATTCTTCTTTATTCTTTGATGGGGATGTGAGAGTCCCTTATAGGGTCAGCACTGTTCTAACCATTTCTAATGACCCTTGAAATGACTGGCTTCATTGGGCCATTTCAGAGGGCAGTTAAATGTCAATCATAGATCTGTAGGCCCAAAAGGAGATGTATGCAAAATACAGCTGCATGATCACTATGTGCTTGTATGAAACATGAATTGTTTTCCAATCCAACAGATGAGCATTAAGTGCCAGTGCCTAACAAATTAACTGTTACTGAAGGTCACCCTCACCAATCTCACACCCACCCCCATGCCTCCAATACAAATTTCCTCCCCTGAAAAGAGCTTTGACTGTTTACAAATGGCCAGTATGAGTCACTGAATTAATAATTCCAAGATGTAACATGTCTGGGGACACGGGTTCCCAGGTGGAAGTCTCTCCAAGACAGATGGTAGTTTTTAAACTGAAAAGAATCTGGAATCAAAAGTTTAACAATGACCATGAAACCATTGTCATTTGTCATAAAATTCATTAGGTCCACCAAAGTCCTTTCAGGAAGGAAATTTGCTGTCCCTAGTTTGTCGGGCCTACATGTTACTCCCGACCCAAAGCAAAGCAATATGATTGACTCTCATATTCGTTCTGAAATGACCTAACAAACTACTTAATTGTATCAAACTGCTGAAAAGTTTTTAAAAAATGAAATTGAATGACCACCTAGACACTGGAAACAACAATGGCAAACTGTCAATCCTGCAAAATCATCTTATTAATTTCTGGGACTAAGGCCAAAAGCCATGAGAGCTGTTTCACTGACTAATCGAGCAAATGCCTGACACAGCCATATCCATATAATCACAGTATACTGCACATGCTCCAGACAATATTATCATCATCCCTTGGTATCTGCACCAGCTGCAGGGCACACCATACATTGATGGTGTCAAAGTGGCACATAGTAATGACAGAGTAGCCTTGGAAGTCCTGAACATTGACTCCAGACCTCATATCATCTCATGATATCTGGTCAAACATGGCAACCCCCGAGTGTTTACCAGCTCCTGCACTCACAACCCTTTGGCTGATGTGTCAGTGCTTCTTCATGCTGAACACCATTTGGAGGAAGCACCGAGGGTCGCAAGGGTGCAGAATGCATTCTGGGTGGGGGACTTCAAATGTTTGCAATGAGAAGTGTCTTGGCTATATCACTCCTGACTGACCTGGCCAAGCCCTAGTGGGCATAATTACTCGACTGGGTCTGTGGCAGGTGGTAAAGGTACCAACAAAAGGAAAATAATATACTTGACCTCATCCTAATCAATCTGCCTTCCAAAGATGCATTTGTTTGTGACAGTATCGGTAATAGTGACCACTGCACAGACCCTGTGAAGACTAATTTTTGTCTTCAAATTGAAGATACCCTCTATCATGTTGTGTGGCATTATTACCATGCTAAGTGGGATACACTTCAGGATTGGCGATCAGCAGGAGAACTGTACTCAAATACAATCTGCAACCTCATTGCCTGGTGTATCCCCCACTCTACAAATACCATCCCAAGGATGAACACAATAAAAGTAAAATAATAATACTTAGAAATGAATATTCTAGTCATACTGGAACTCCAGTTTGAAGTACAGAAGAAAAGTATCTCATTCAGCTGCTTTACTGGTATTTTCTTCTGGGTCAAGCCAGGGGATCAATCCTAGTTCAATGAAGAGTGCAGAAGGGTACGCCAAGAACCAGACCAGGCATACCTAAAAATGAGGTGTCAACCTGGTGAAGCTACAAGATGGGATTACCTGCATGTCAAACAACATGAGCAACATGTGGGAGACAGGGATAAGCAATTTCATAGCCAACACATCAGATCTAAGTTCTGCCACATTCCATCTTGAATGGTTGTGGAAATTAAACAACTCACTGGAGGAGGCGGCTCCATAAACATCAGTATCCTCCATGACTGGGGAGCCCAGCACTTTAGTGCAAAAGACTGAAGCATTTGCAATAGTCTTCAGACAGAGATGTCTAGAAGATAATCCATCTCAGCCTTCTTTTGTAGGTCCCCAACATCACAGATGGAGTTTGGATTGGACCCTGAAAACATTTGAGCAACAGTGTGAAGATTTGTATTCCAGCACCCGTGGTTAAGCTATTTCAGTAGAGTTACAATACTGGCATCTACCCAACAATGTAGAAAAGGAGTAATCCTTTAGCTGAAAGTGTACTATAGGCCACCTAACACAGAGAAATAAAAAAGCAGATATGTAAACACATTTCAGAGGAATGGGCTGCCAAAGGAAGTGGTGAAGGCTAGTACAATTGCAACATTAAAAGGCATCTGGATGGGTATATGAATAGGAAGAGTCTAGATTAGAGTGGTGCTGGAAAAGTACAGCAGGTCAGGCAGGATCCGAGGAGCAGGAATATCGATGTTTCGGGTAAAAGCCCTTCATCAGGAATGAAGGCCTCATTCCTGATGAAGGGCTTTTGCCCGAAACATCAATATTCCTGCTCCTCGGATCCTGCCTGACCTGCTGTGCTTTTTCAGCACCACTCTAATCTAGACTCTTACCTCCAGCATTTGCAGTCCTCACATTCGCCTATATGAATAGGAAGAGTTTGGAGGGATATGGGCCGGGTGTTGGCAGGCGAGACTAGATTGGGTTGGGATATCTGGTCGGCATAGACAAGTTGAACCAAAAGGTCTGTTTCTGTGTTGTGCATCTCTGTGACTCTATGACTCTAAATGTAAAAGTAATAGGTAGTGATAGTAAGGGAACTTTAACATCCCCAATGTTAATTGGGATAGCCATAGTCTGAAAGATTTGGACAGAGCAGAATTATCTTGAATCCAGGAGAGCTTTTTAAGCCAGTGTGTAGATGGTCCAATGAGAGAGGGGGTGGTCCTGGACTTAAATTTTAGGTAATAAAGCCACATAAGTGGTTGAAGTATGAGTGGGGGAATATCTTGCAGATAGCGATCATAACTCAATTAGATTCAAGGTTGTTATGGAAAAAGTCTAGGATGGGTTTCAAATCAAAATTCCAAACTGGGGGGAAACTGATTTTAATTGGGTCATATATGATTTGGCCAGATTGGATTGGGAGTAGATATTTTTAAATAAATCTGTGTCAGAACAGTGGGACTCATTCAAGGAGGAAATAGGGAGACTACATGACCAACATGTTATAATAAAGAAAAAGGGAGGGAACCACAAATCCAGTGAACCCTGGATATCATTGTTGTGGTTCTGTTCGCCGAGCTGGAAATTTTTGTTGCAACCATTTCGTCCCCTGTCTAGGTGACATCCTCAGTGCTTGGGAGCCTCCTGTGAAGCGCTTCTGTGGTGTTTCCTCCGGCATTTATAGTGGCCTGTCCCTGCCGCTTCCGGTTGTCAGTTTCAGCTGTCCGCTGTAGTGGCCGGTATATTGGGTCCAGGTCGATGTGTTTGTTGATGGAGTTTGTGGATGAGTGCCATGCTTCTAGGAATTCCCTTGCCCTATAATGGTAGTGTTGTCCCAGTCGAAGTCATGTTGCTTGTCGTCTGTGTGTGTGGCTACTAAGGATAGCTGGTCATGGCATTTCGTGGCTAGTTTATGTTCATGGATGCGGATTGTTAGCTGTCTTCCTGTTTGTCCTATATAGTGTTTTGTGCAGTCCTTGCATGGGATTTTGTACACTACATTAGTTTTGCAACTATAGGACAGAGGTGAAGTGAAAATGACGACCCTTAATATCAAGGCAGCATTTGATCAAGTGTGCTTTCAAGAAGCCCTAGCAAAACTGGAATCAATGGGTATGAGGATCTAAATTCTCTGCTGGTTGGAGTCATACTTAGCAAATTGGAAGATGGTTGTTGGAGGTCAGTCATCTCAGTTCCACGACATCTGTGCAGAAATTCTTCAGAATACTATCCTAGGCCCAGCCATCTTCAACTATTTTATCAATGTCCTTTCCTCCACCATAAGGTCAGAAATGAGATGTTAGATAGTGATTCCACAATGCTCAGTACCATTCACAACTCCTCAGATACTGAAGCAGTGCATGTTCAAACACAACAAGATCTAGACAATATCCAGAAACAAAAACAGAAATTGCTGGAAAAAAATCAGCATCCATGCAGAATTAATGTTTCAGGACCAGAGACCGCTCTTCGGAACAAATTTTCAGCACCAACAGTTCTTTGGGGTTTTGTTTTGGACAATATCCAGGTTTGGGCTGACAAGCGCCAAGCAATATCTACACCACACAAATGCGAGGAAATTACCAGTTCCAATAAGAGACAATCAAACCACTACCCATTGATATTCAATTGTGTTACAATCACTATATACCCCCATTATCAACATCTTTGGAGTTATCATTGACCAAGAACTCATTTGGACTCGCCACATTGTGACTACAAGAGCAGGTCAGAGGCTAGAAATAGTGCAGTGAGTAATCCACTTCCCGACTCCCAAAAGCCTGGCCTCCATCTACACGGCACTCGTCAGGACTCCAATGGAATACTCCCCACTCACCTGGATGGGTGCAGCTCCAACAATACTCAAGAAGCTTGACATCACTGAGGACAAAGCTGTCCACTTGATTGACATAACATCCACAATCATCTATTCCCTCCGCCAGTGATGCTCAATACACAGTGCTCTACTACTTGATATTGATTCTGGGTAATCCAAGATGGAAGATGGGAAAAATTTCTGTCTGTAACAGCTGCTCCTTTTTTTTGAGGTATTTTAGGTGGTTGAGGTGATTTCCTCGAAATCCAGGAGCAGCAATTACTGTTTTGGAAGTTTGGAAAAAAAAGTCAAAACAACAGCAGTTTTAAAAGGAAGAAGAACAGTCAAAGGAAGCACATGGTGAGAGAGAGAGAGAGAGAGAGAGAGAGAGAGAGAGAGAGAGAGAGAGAGAGAGAGAGAGAGAGAGAGAACCTGCACAGTTACTGCCTTTGCTGTTTTGAATTCATGTATCGCCGGACTTTGAAGTGCATCTGGGAAAATTAACAAATTGTGAATTTCACAACTAATCTTGTAGGAACCTGTTTGAGCGAAGTTCAAAACACAGAATCAGATAAGTTAATCGTTGTTTCAAGTGTGTTTTAAGGCTGCAGTATTGAGTAGAGTGGGTTCTTTCGTGATTATATGTTTTTGGAGATATGTCTCTTGATTAAACTTAAAACATAAGCCATAACTATTAATTTAACCTGGGGCAGTGTTTTGTTGAGGAATAAGACGGTGTTATCTTCTGGGTCTGTAGATTGTGAAGGAGCATATGTACTTCTTGTCAGATGTGGGAGTTTAAGGGTTACTGCGGATTATATCTGCCATAAATGTTGTTGGATGCGAATCTTATCAGATCAAATGGATCGGTTGGAGAGACAGCTAGAAGCGATGAGGAATTTGCAACAGCAACATTTCAAACAGGTGTGCTGCTTTGGAAAATGTAGGGGGTGATGGATTCTCAGGGGAATGTAGCATGAACAGCCATGTTTCTGGTATTGAGACTGGCTCTAATGCTATGAGGGGTACGTCGACTTCCAAGATATCAATTGTGTTAGTGAATTCTGTAGTCCAAGGTACAGACAGACATTTCTGTGGCCAGCAGCAAAAAAGCAGAATGGTGTGTTGCTTCCCTGGTGCCAGGATCAACGATGTCTCAGAGAGGGTGCAGAATGTTCTCAAAAGGGGAGAGGGGCCAGCAAGAGGTCATTGTCCACATTGGAACCAACGATATAGGAAGGGAAAAGGTTGAGATTCTGAAGGGAGGTTACAGAGAGTTCGGCAGAAATTTAAAAAGGAGGTCCTCAAGGGTAGTAATAGCTGAATTACTCCTAGTGCTACGAGCTAGTGAGAGCAGGAATAGGAGGTTAGAGCAGATGAATATATGGCTGAGGAGCTGGTGTACAGGGGAAGGATTCACATTGGATCATTGGAATCTATTTTGGGGTAAAAGTGACCTGTACAAGAAGGTCGGATTGCACCTAAATTGGAAGGGGACTAATATACTGGCAGGGAAATTTGCTAGAGTTGTTCGGGATGATTTAAACTAATAAGGTGGGGGCGCGGGGGCGCGCGGGGACCCAGAGGGATAGTGAGGAAAGAGATCAATCTGAGACTGGTACAGCTGAGAACAGATGCGAGTCAAACAGTCAGGGCAGGCAGAGACAAGGTAGGACTAATAAATTAAATTGCATTTATTTCAATGCAAGGGGCCTAACAGGGAAGGCAGATGAACTCAGGGCATGGTTAGGAACATGGGACTGGGATATCATAGCAATTACAGAAACATTGCTCAAGGATGGGCAGGACTGGCAGCTTAATGTTCCAGGATACAAATACCACAGGAAGGATAGAAAGGGAGGCAAGAGAGGACTGGGAGTGGCATTTTTGATAAGGGATAACATTAAGAGGGAGGATATTCCCGGAAATACATCCAGGGAGGTTATTTGGGTGGAACTGAGAAATAAGAAAGGGATGATCAGCTTATTGGGATTGTATTATAGACCCCCTAATAGTCAGAGGGAAATTGAGAAACAAACTCGTTAGGAGATCTCAGCCATCTTCAAGGAGAAAGTGAGGACTGCAGATGCTGGAGATCAAAGCTGAAAATGTGTTGCTGGAAAAGCGCAGCAGGTCAGGCAGCATCCAAGGAGCAGAAGAATCGACGTTTCAGGCATGAGCCCTTCTTCAGGAATGAGGAAAGTGTGTCCAGCAGGCTAAGATAAAAGGTAGGGAGGAGGGACTTGGGGGAGGGGCGTAGGAAATGCGATAGGTGAAAGGAGGTCAAGGTGAGGGTGATAGGCTGGAGTGGGGGTGGGGCGGTCGTCCGGGTGGCCCAGAGGTGCTCTCTGAGTCGCTCCGCGAGTAGGCGGCCTGTCTCCCCAATATAGAGGAGGCCACACCGGCTGCAGCGGATGCAGTAGATGATGTGGGTGGAGGTGCAGGTGAATCTGTGGCGGATATGGAAGTTTCCTTTGGGGCCTTGGAGAGAAGTGAGGGGGGAGGTGTGGGCGCAAGTGTTGCACCTCCTGCGGTTGCAAGGGAAGGTGCCGGGAGTGGTGGTTGGGTCGGTGGGGGGTGTGGATCTGACAAGGGAGTCGCGGAGGGAGTGGTCTCTACGGACAGCTGATAGGGGAGGGGAGGGAAATATATCCTTGGTGCTGGGGTCTGTTTGGAGGTGGCGGAAGTGACGGCGGGTGATGCGCTGTACATGGAGATTGGTGGGGTGGTAGGTGTGGACCAGTGGGGTTCTGTCCTGGTGGGGTTTGGAGGGGCGGGGCTCAAGGGCGGAGGAGCGGGAAGTGGAGGAGATGCGGTGGAGAGCATCGTCGATCACGTCTGGGGGGAAATTGCGGTCTTTGAAAAAGGAGTCCATCTGGTTTGTACGGTATTGGAACTGGTCCTCCTGGGAGCAGATGCGGCGGAGACGAAGGAATTGGGAATATGGGATGGCGTTTTTACAGGGGGCAGGGTGGGAGGAGGTGTAGTCTAGGTAGCTGTGGGAGTCGGTCGGTTTATAGTAAATGTCCGTGTTGATTCGCCCGAGATAGAAATGTAAAGGTCGAGGAAGGGGAGGGAGGAGTCCGAGACCGTCCGAGTGAATTTGGAGGTCGGGGTGGAAGGTGTTGGTAAAGTGAATGAACTGTTCAACCTCCTTGTGGGAGCACGAGGAAGCGCCAATACAGTCATCGATGTAGCGGAGGAAAAGGTGGGGGGGGGGGGGTTGGTGCCAGTGTAGCTGCGGAAGATGGACTGTTCGTTGGTGCCAGTGTAGCTGCGGAAGATGGACTGTTCCACATATCCTACGAAGAGGCAGGTATAGCAGGGGCCCATGTGGGTGCCCATGGCTACTCCTTTGGTTTAGAGGAAGTGGGAGGATTGGAAAGAGAGGTTGTTCAGGGTGAGGACCAGTTCAGTCAGTCGAAGGAGGCTGTCAGTGGAAGGGTACTGATTGGTATGGCGGGAAAGGAAGAAGCGGAGGGCTTTAAGTCCTTCGTGATGGGGGATGGAGGTGTACCTGTATTTTACATCAGAATTTACTGTGGAAAAGAATATGGAAGATATGGACAGTAGGGAAATAGATGGTGACATCTTGCAAAATGTCCAGACTACAGAGGAGGAAGTGCTCGATGCCTTGAAATGGGTAAATGTGGATAAATCCCCAGGACCTGATCATGTGTATCTGGGAACTGTGTGGGAAGATAGAGAAGTGATTGCTGGGCCTCTTGCTGAAAGATTTGTATCATCGATAGTCACAGGTGAGATGCCGGAAGTTTGTAAGTTGGCAAACGTGGTGCCACTGTTTAAGAAGGGCGTTAAGGACAAGCCAGGGAACTATAGACCAGTGAGCCTGACCTCGGTGGTGGGCAAGTTGTTGGAGGGAATCCTGAGGGACAGGATGTACATATATTTGGAAAGGCAATGACTGATTAGGGATAATCAACACGGCTTTGTGCATGGGAAATCATGTCTCACAAACTTGATTGAGTTTTTTGAAGAAATAACAAAGAGGATTGATGAGAGCAGAGCAGTAGATGTGATCAATATGGACTTCAGTAAGGCGTTCAACAAGGTTCTCCATGAGAGACTGATTAGCAAGGTTAGATCCTCATAGTATACAGGGAGAACTAGCCATTTGGATACAGAACTGGCTCAAAGGTAGAAGACAGAGGGTGGTGGTGGAGGGTTGTTTTTCAGACTGGAGGCCTGTGACCAGTGGAGTGCCACAAGGATCGGTGCTGGGTCCTCTACTTTTTGTCATTTACATAAATGATTTGGGTACGAGCATAACAGGTACAGTTAGTAAGTTTGCAGATGACACCAAAATTGGAGTTGTAGTGGACAGTGAAGAGGGTTACCTCAGATTACAACAGGATCTTGACCAGATGGGCCATTGGGCTGAGAAGCGACAGATAGAGTTTAATTTAGATAAATGTGAGGTGCTGCATTTTAGGAAAGCAAATCTTAGCAGGACTTGTACACTTAACGGTAAGGTCCTAGGGAGTGTTGCTGAACAAAGAGACTTTGGAGTGCAGGTTCATAGCTCCTTGAAAGTGGAGTCGCAGATAGATAGGATAGTGAAGAAGGTGTTTGGTATGCTTTCCTTTATTGGTCAGAGTATTGAGTACAGGAGTTGGGAGGTCATATTGCAGCTATACAGGACATTGGTTAGGCCACTGTTGGAATATTGCATGTAATTCTGGTCTCCTTCCTATTGGAAAGATGTTGTGAAACTTGAAAGGGTTCAGAAAAGATTTACAAGGGTTGGTGGATTTGAGCTATAGGGAGAGGCTGAACAGGCTGGGGCTGTTTTCCCTGGAGCGTCGGAGGCTGAGGGGTGACCTTATAGAGGTTTACAAAATTATGAGGGGCACAAATAGGGTAAATAGGCAAAGTCTTTTCCCTGGGGTTGGGGAGTCCAGAACTAGAGGGCATGGGTTTAGGGTGAGAGGGGAAAGATGTAAAAGAGACCTAAGGGACAACTTTTTCACACAGAGGGTGGTACATGTATGGAATGAGCTGCCAGAGGAAGTGGTGAAGGTTGGTACAATTGCAACATTTAAGAGGGTTTGGAGGGATATGGGCCGGGTGCTGGCAGGTGGGACAAGATTGGGTTGGGATATGTGGTCGGCATGGACGGGTTGGATCAAAGGGTCTGTTTCCATGCTGTACATCTCTATGACTATGACACTACTACTACTACTACTACTACTACTACCTCCAAGATGCACTGCAGAAATTCACCAAACATCCTGAGACAGCACCTTCCAAATGCATGACTATTCCATCTAGAAGGATAACGGCAGCAGATACATGGGAACACCACCATCTGCAAGCTCCCCCCAAGCACTTATCATCCTGACTTGGAAATATATTGCCTTTTCTTTATTATCATTGGGCAAAGTCCTGGAATTCCCTTTCTAAAGGCACTATGATTCAATCTACAGGATGCAGACTGCACCAGTATGAAAAGCAGCTCACCACCACATTCTCAAGGGCAACTGGTGATAAGCAATAAATGCTGGCCAGCCAGAGATGGCCCACGCCCTATGAGTAAATTAATAAAAAAGGATTATTCTAGAACTGTATAAAACATTAGTTAAGCCACAGCTAGAGTTCTGGAATCCAGATTATAAATAGATGTAGATGCACTGGAGACGTGCAAAGGAAATTTACCAGGATGTTGCCCTTGCTGGAGAGTTTTAATTATGAAGAAAAATTGGGTATACTATGATTAGTTTCCTTGGAGCGGAGGAGATTGAGGGGAGGCATGATTGTGATGTATAAAATTATGAGGGGCTTGGTAGACAGAGAGATACTTCTCCCCTTGATGGTCGACAGAAAGATACTTCTCCCCTTGATGGAGGGATCAATGAGCATAGAATTAAGCTAAAGGCCAGGAGAAGAACATTCTTCCTCAGAGATTGGTGAGAATCTGGAACTCACTATCTGAAACGGTGGTAGAGGGAAAACCCCTTACAACATTAAAAAAGTATTGAGATGTGCAGTTGCATGCCAAGTCAGACAAGGCTATGGGCAAGCAATGAAAATGGGGTTAGAAGAGGTAAGTGGTTAGTTTTGACTGGCGTGGACCGATGGGCCTAAGGGCCTTTTTCAATGTTGCAGACTTCTATGACGTGTCAGGAGTATGTTTGAATACTTTCCATTTGCCTAGATGAGTGAAACTTAATCAACACTCACAATGTACAATACAGGACAAAGCAACATTACATCACCTTCAATATTTACTCCCTCCTGTGAATTCCCCTCTGATGCATTTACCATCTTGACTTGGAATGATGTTACCTTCACTGTTGTTTGTTTAATATCCTTGAACATCTATCCCCACTTCCCAACATCACTGTGGGTATACTTACAGTCATTAGCAGCAGCAGTTCAAAACAAGAGATTCATCACCATCTTGTCAAGGGCAGCCTCTAATGACCTTTAGGGAGAGGAAATCTGCTTTCCTTACTGCTTTGGCCTACATGTGACTCCAGGGCAACTAGTCTGAAATCCTAGAAGATTTTGGCAACAATCAGTTCAAGAGCAATTAGGGGTAGGCAGCAAATGAGGGTTTGGCCAACAACACTCATATCCCATGTATATTTTAATTTTTTCTCATTTTTTAAAATTTAAGCTAGTTTCCTAATCAACCTATTCAGAGATGTTTTTACACACCTCTGGAGCAGGTAGGACTTGAACCCAGGCTTCCCGCTCTAGATTATTGAAATTAACATATTAAAATCTCTTGATCTACACAATACTAATTTGGAAACTTTTATGAGAACTTTCAGCACTTTTATATTTTCTAATTAACCTGATCAGAGACATTTTTACACATCTCTGGAGCAAGTGGGACTTGAACCCAGACCTCTTAGCTCAAAGGGACATTACTAAAGTACAACAAGAGCCCTTCATTTTTAGCACTAACGCATGTCAATCATCTCCTGCAGGTGTATTGCAACTCCTAAAACAACTGATGAGGGAGAAGCCAGAGGAGGATGAGCACTACAGAATGCACCATTATATATGAGTCCTGTGCACAGTCCACCTGCAAAGATTTTTTTAAAACATATTCATGTGTTATGAATATCACTGCTAAGACCAGTAGTCATTGCCCATCCTCAAATGACCTGGAGAAGAAGATGGTGAGCTGCCTCTTGAACTGGTGTAGTCCTTGGTATGTAGGAACATCCATGGTGCTGAACCAGAGACATACACATTTTGTTGAGTATAGCATCACTGATAGATAGGATGACAAATGTCAAGAAGCACAACATAAATGAGCAAAAGCATATACCAGAGTGGAAGGTGATCTTCAGAATGAGCAGAACATTCCAACTCTGTACAGCTGGATACAGCTGATGAGCCCTGGAAATAAACAGTGAAAATGAAACTGTGAAGCAACAAGAAATATGTGAAAATCTATCTGCATTTCCAGTGTCAGTGTGCACACTTGCATTGAGAATCTCTTTGTTAGTAGTACTGTCATGACACCTCTGGCATTTGTTCTGATGATCATCTCCATTGAAAGGGTGGAACACCTCATGAAGAATTAGATACAGCAGGCCATATATGATCCATAATTGATTGCAATAGATGTAACTGACAAGGGGAGTCATGGCATCTTTCAGAAAATCTTGTACACAAATACATAGCACACTTAAGGTGACTACAAATGATCCACACACTGAGTGGAATCCGTTCCGGTTGACAAACATAACAGGGTTATCTGATGGCACCTTGACTGAACACATGGAGCAATCAATGATGCCCTGTACTTACAGAAGTACAGCCACATAGCAAAGGCAAAAACTCTCTGCATCTGAATAATGTCAAAGTGAACATATTAAAAGCCCTTGAAGTATATGACACCAGTACATTGGAACACAGGCTTGTGGGCTGCTGACAGTGATATCTATAATGTTTCCAACTGATGCTCTGAAAGGTTTTGAAAGGGTATAGAGAAAAAGAAACAAAAGCATTTCCATTTGTGGGAAGGGCAAAATGATAAGCCATCAATCTAGTCATCCAGAAATCAAACATGGATTCAGATGTAACATTTTTACCTAGAAGATGGCAAGAACATGGAATATGTTACTACTGTGAGTGGCTGTAACAAGTAAAGTACACTTATAAGGTTATGTTGATAAAAGTTAGATAAAGAGAAGGCTCTAAAGAAACAAACTCCAATATGGACTGAATAACTTGTTTTGTGTTGTATAATCTAATTCTATGTAATTGAAATAATCAACTTTTTCTCTACTCAAGAAAAATCAAACTACAACATGAATAAAAGGGAGCAGACTACAAAGGTAGATTTGTAAAGATCTACTTCCTTGAAATATAGAAGGCCTTTTAATTATTACATTATTGTTTAATGGCTATGAATTATATCAACAACATTCCACAATGGATTTAAAATCAAAGCTGGCCAGTGTTGTGAATGCAGTTTTGCATGATCATGAAAGATTTTATATTTATATAATGACTTGAACACAATGAAACATGCTACAGAGTTTCAAAGGATCACTATCAAACAAAGAATAACACCAAGCCTCATAAGGCAATATTGGTCAGAGGTTTTAATGTTGGTTTTAAGAAAAATCTTAAAGAAAAAAAGCAAGGTAGGAAGAGAGTGAGGTGTATGGAGGGAAATTCCAAAGATTGTGGCCTATTCATAACAATGGTGGAGCAATTATGATTGGGAATGCATAAATCATCAGAATTAAGGGATATTGAATCTCAGATGATTAGGAGGGTTAGGGGAGTTTACATGGATTAAAAGTAGAAAGTTACAGAACGATCTGAAAAACAAGGCAGACAATTTAAAAAGTCATTAGTTACTTGACTGGCAGCTAATTTTGATCAGTGAGCATATGGGTGAAAGGGGAACAGGCCTTACTGCAAGTTGAGACATTGGTAAAGTTTTGGATGAACTCAAGTTTATGGATGGAAAGATGCCCAATATAAAATCAAAGATTTTATACAAAGACCTTTTTTCTAAGAACATAGTTACAGGTATGCAGACAGCATAGAACACTCATGCCAATATCCTAAATTGTACTGATTTTTTATAACATTGGTTTAGATCAGTTTGAACTACTATCACATCAGCTCTCAATTGGGCAACATGTTAAAATATTTTAAAGGGCAAAAACATGGAAGAGGTCTGACAGAAAACAAACAATTCTAAAGTCAGAATTCACAGACAGAATGTATGACACTGATTACTAATTTCTCATGCTAATACTTAATACCACATTTTTCATTACTAGCTTTGTTTTATACAGCAGCCTATTATTAGTTGACTAATCTGTGACAAATTGTGTGTACCCTATCTAAAACCTTCAAATTCCTTTACTTTTTTTTTCTAAACCAATTAAATATTAAAACCAAACATTGTACATGTCAATGTCTTAGAATTACATTCTATGTTCAAAATAAACAACTTCAAGTCAAAATCCTTGCAGAAACTCTACAACGCATAACATATTTCTATCTAAATTTGTCATTTTCATGTCAAAAAATCCACCATAGCCACATAAAATGAAAGGCTCTACCACCTGTCATTTGTAGTCAAATGGGTGGTTAACAAATACACATAAATATGTTGCCTACACAATTCTAAGAAGAATTACACAATTCTAAAAAGCAATTATAAAAACAATTAGCACACAGTCATACCACCCTCTTGTTTTGCTTCAAATGCGGGGACTTTTTTCCCCCATTATGAAGACTAAACACAAATAAAGACAGGAAATGCTACTCCGGATTACAAGTGCAGGCCTTACAGCAGATTGATAAGGGAATTCAATCAAAACAAATCTTGCTTAATTCCTCCACACATAATGAGAAATGTTTGCATCTGTGATATTTGATTTTAAGAGATAACTGGAAACAAAAAAAGTGACAATTCAACAAAATACATATATAAACCAAAATCATCATCCACCAAAAGCACTGTCTAAAGAAAACGCTATGATCTGTGTTTACTTACTGTTGCTCCAAGATTTCAGCAATGATTTGATGCTGATTTCAAAGAAGCCTGAATCTTGCTGGCTGGCCATATCGACAGTGTACAAAGAATTACTGTGATACTAAACAGCAATGGCAGGTAGCGTTCACCAATCAGTAGCGCAAACAGCAGATTGGGAGAGACAAGAGATTTTTATACTGTACAGTTTCTCATCCTTGTCCTCAGTTGTCCTTTTAAATAAACAAAGATGTCTTTAATTGGTCTCTTGATGTCTTGTCTAGCTTTTATCTTCTCGGTATTCTGTCTGTCAATGGCTGGTATTTATCGGTGGACTGAGATGATGTTGAAGTTTGCTGTCTTTCAATATGCATTCTTTGTATATTTGCTCAAAACAATTGCTGGACAAATACTATTAGAACGGGTCCTTCAGTAGTGTTTGAGGTGGCCTGTTCATTGCTGTTTTTGTCTGTCAGATTTAAACCTAAGCAAAAAAGGAACAGTGCTTCCTTGATCCATTGAATACATGCGGTTTCACACGCAAACACTGCACCGACCTCGAACCACACCGAAAAGGCGGTGAAATCTTTTTCTTTTGTCGTCACCGGATTTTAACCGGTTCTAGAATCCTTTCTGTCCCGAAAAAAAACCCCTCTAATGAACGGTTAATATGTGCGTCGTTCTGATCTTTGCTTCAAGCAGAATGCACTGAAATATATTCAGCCGCATCATGCTGCAGTAAAGCAGAACTGCACCCATATATCTGGTTGCAGTGACGTTCAAAAGCTCATCAGTCAGCCCAATCCCAGGGGAGCGTGCGTGCGAATCAGTAGCTGCACGGCAACAGCTTGGCTTTTTTTGTTATTTCGCTTAGCGGTAAATATTTTCTGCTTATTCAAACACACTTTCAGTCAATGCACCATTTTAAATACATGCTATCATTGGATGCAATCAGGATAAAAAAATTAATAGTATAAATGTTGCTCCTTTAATTCTCATACAATATGATTCAATTTAAAGGAATAGTGCCATGTCATATCTTATTAATAAATGGGCTTTGTGGTCCTACATCAATTTATTTACACCAGTTACTACTGTTACTTAAAGCATACTGCGACAGCACCTGGATACAATCCCTCTCAGAATTCAGAACCTATTTCCAGGTATTGCACTTGTGAAATGATAGCATACAAGCCAACTCAAATACTATAGATTTTGACATTAAAACTCAAACATGTTGACCGATGTTCTTCATACGTTAAATGTGCATCAATCTCAGGGGAGAGACAGACGAACAGTTAAACGCAAAGATCCAAAAGTTTCTATGCGAGCTGTACGGTTGTGCCACACTAGCAATACAAAAACGGCATTTTGCTGTTTGCTTCCTTCAGTGTTGCGAAATTGCTGTATTTGCATGGTAAATAGAAATTAAAACTGCAGCAGATTCTTCTGGTTTGCTTGTAATTCCAAGTGCTAAAAACCCGACTGCCAATTCACATTTCTTGCGTGGTCTCATGCCGTCACATGATTTTGATAATTTAAAAATGTCAAATTTTACATTTAACTAAATTGTGCTTTTCCTTTGTCTTCCCTCTCTTTCAATATTTATTTCTCGTTATATAGTTTCTTTTATTCGATTTGACAGTGAATTCTCCTCATTACTTTTCCTTCCTTCTCAGTCCTTTGACTTTATTTTCCAATCTTTAATTGTCATTGCTGTGGAAGTTGTCTGTTCCCCTGTTCACTGAAGTCCGAGATTTCTTGATATCCTCCGCTATTAACAGCTTCCACTTTCAACAATTTGATCGGTTTAAAAAAATGAACTGAAGCGTTCTGGGGTAAATTTCAACAGAGATGCACTGCCATACCAAAAATTGGTTCATTGAATTTCTTGAATAGACATTTTAATGCTGACTACTAAAGATAAAAATCAGTACGTATAATGATATTCTCTTCAAATTGAAAGCAATTATCCACGCAGTATAAGCAGTCCTTTGTTACATTAAAAATTCTGTAAAACATTTCAACAGTCCTTTGCACAATCTCAATGTCTTTTTCGAACAGTTTAAGAAATTTAACATTTGCACGCACCTCCTTGCAAGAACTGTGAAACTCCTTTAACAGTTCAAATAACCTACAGATGTACATACAGTATACTTAGAAAATAGAATGTATAATAAACATTTAAAGGATTTGGAAACTGAAAAAGTTTTTCACAATGTTATCAGGTTATCAACTACTACAGTAATATCACAATAAATCAAACCATAAGGGAGGCCTACTCTCAAATTCATGTAGAGTGAGCTTCAAGTTAGGTGACAAGGCTCCAAAGCAACCCAGTTTTACCTACAATTCAGGAGCATCTTTGCTCTTAGCTGCTTCAGCTAGACAAGAATGTAGGTGATTTGTTGGGTTCTTCCGGGTCATCAACCTCTTCTGCCATACCTGCAAGGCTTGCCCTGCAGAGGCTGACCAGACTCCCAGTCACTGCCCATTTTAATTCCCCTTCTCATTCCCTTTCAGACATGACCATCTTTGTCCTTCTCCATTGCCACAATGAACCAAATCGAAAATTGGAGGAACAACACCTCTTCTTCTATGTGGGCAGCCTACAGCCCGGAGGACTCAACATTCAGTTCTCCAATTTCAAATAGCCTCTTTCCCCCCCCCTTCTATTCCTCCCAGCCACTTACCAGATTAATTTCTCCCACTGACCAACCAGTACCCTCTACCCCTCTTTACCTATTCCCACTTCACCACCTGCCCCTGCCACCCCTTTATCTGCAGTTCCCCTCACACCCACCCCCAGTCCTGAAAAAGGGTTACACCTGAAACATCAACTTCTCCACCTCCTGATGCTGCCTGGCTTGCTGTGTTCTTCCAGCCTGCTGCTTGTATACCTGCTAGGCTAAACAGAGAAATTTCAATGGTGAATCAAAAGCAGAAATTACTGTCAAAATTCAGCAGGTCTAGCAACATCTGTGGAGAGAAAACAGAGTTAACAATTCAGGTCCAGTGATCCTTCTTCAGATTTCATGTTCTGCCATGTCTGCTGAGTTTAACAGCAATTTCTGCTTTTGATTCTGATTTCCAGCATCCACAGTTCTTTGGCTTTTTTTCCCCAAAGCCAAATGATGGCTAACCAGTATTTTGCATTGTGCGTAGCCTGACTCTATTCTGATTCATTGATGTGGTCACATGACAAGCTAGCATAAGTTCAGCTATCCAGAGTTACCTGTCCAGAACTTTTAAGTTGTGATGGGCATCCTTCTGTTGGATTTCTTATTCTGGTAGCAGAAATGGCTGCCAACTTCACCCCAACCGAAGATTTGGGTTATTCAATTTTAATACATTGTGATTTCACTATATTTTGTTTAAAAAGTATTGCTAAGCATAACTTAAAGATTCACATGGCTGCACTGTACTTTGGTGTTTTGTAACAATAATTTGCAGTTGGTGCATGACAAAAACAGTGGCTTGGAGCTTTGTCTGTATCCACACCTTGTGTAATATGTAATCTGGATGAAAATAAAAACATGGCTTGAAAAATTCATACAATTTTGGGCATAAAGTAGTTGCACTTGTCCCCACAATAGATCCAACTGTCCTTTATTTCATATGACTACCCATAAACTGCATGAGAATCCTCTAATAGTGCCTGTTTGAAAGGCCTCTTTACATTATGATATAATTTTCAAGTCATAGAATAAAAGAGCATGGAAACAGACCCTTCAGTCTAACCATTCTATGCTGACCATGTTCCCAAACTAAACTAGTTCCACTTGCCTAAGTTTGGCCCACATCTCTCCAAACATTTCCCATTCATGAACTTATCTAAATGTCTTTTAAATGTTGTAACTGTACCTGCATTCACCACTTCCTCTGGCAGTTCATTCTACATATGATCACTCTCTGTGTAAAAACGTTGCCCCTTATGTCTTTTTTAAAACTTTCTCCTTTCAACTTAAAGGTATGTTCCCTAATTTTGAACTCCCTCACCAGAGAGAATGGACCCTTGCTATTCATCTTATGTATGTCCCTCAAGATTTTATAAACCTCTATAAGGTCACCCCTCACCTCCTACACTCTAGTGAAAAAAGTCCCAGCCTATCCAGCCTATTTTTATAACTTAAAACCTCATTGCTGGCAACATTCTGGGAATTATTTTCTGAATCCGCTCCAATTTAATAATAATCTTCCTGTAGCAGAGGCCTCACCAATGTCCTGTACAATCTCAAAAAAATCAATGACATTGTATTTTGGTTCAGCTTTTCAAGGTTAAAACAAAATATACATACTGAAACCTGCTCTATGACTTCTGTTGTTCTAAATTAGTCTTTGACGTAAGTTGTATCAAAAATAAAAAAGACTTTCCAATTGCGGATTCTTAAAGATTGTGTGCCTGATATACATAAAAAGTCATTCAGAAACTTAAACATTCTGAACTAAGTTTTTTTTTGGCTGTGTGAGTTTTTCAAGATTTTTGGAGAGATTTTCACCATGATGCCTAATGTGATTTCTTGTCATTTCTTACCAATGCCCCTCTTAAATATCTAACTGTCCCTCACATACAATTCTAGCCCCATCTTACCCAGAACAACTCACCTCTCATCAAATAGCTACCAAAAGCCAGCATCCCTTGTGCCCACATTGTTTTTGAGAGGCCATTGTGCACCCGGGAAAGCACTGACAATCTGATGTTACCCCTAACTGGCAACACAGTGGCACAGCAACCACAAAGTCACATTGCTCACAGCACATAGTAGGCACTGCTGAAATTTGCTCATGAGTGCAACCCCATTCTCCTCCCCATTCACCATTTCACTTACAGCCCACACACTTTACCTGGATACATAACACTTGTTTTTGCCCCCAATCGTCTTCCACAAATGCCCAGTAGTCACCTACATATTGTCATTGTCCAGGAGAGGAACAGGCAAGTAGTCGCTCAAGTACAAACGTGAACATTTATTTAAAAATCACAACACCAGGTTATAGTCCAACAGGTTTAATTGGAAGCACACTAGGACGTTAGAGAGCAAAATTAGGGCTCATGGTACTGGGGGCAAAGTACTAACTTGGATTGAAAGTTGGTTGGCTGACGGGAAACAAAGAGTAGTGATAAACGGCTCCATTTCGGAATGGCAGGCAGTGACCAGTGGGGTACCGCAGGGATCAGTGCTGGGACTGCAGCTTTTTACAATATATATTAATGATATAGAAGATGGTATTAGTAATAACATTAGCAAATTTGCTGATGATACTAAGCTGGGTGGCAGGGTGAAATATGAGGAGGATGTTAGGAGATTACGGGGTGACCTGGACAGGTTAGATGAGTGGTCAGATGCATGGCAGATGCAGTTTAATGTGGATAAATGTATGCTTATCCACTTTGGTGGCAAGAACAGGAAGGCAGATTACTACCTAAATGAAATCAATTTAGGTAAAGGGGCAGTACAAAGAGATCTGGGTGTTCTAGTACACCAGTCAATGAAGGTAAGCATGCAGATACAGCAGGTAGTGAAGAAGGCTAATACATTGCTGGCCTTCATAACAAGAGG
>NC_057715.1:86133715-86135872 GCF_004010195.1 Chiloscyllium plagiosum | reverse complement strand
GGGGACTTATCAACCTTCAGATCTAACAGTCTCTCCAACACCAATTCTTGGCAAATATAAATTCCCTTCAGTTCAGGTCCTTCAGCTACTGTTACCTCAGGGAGATTGCTTGTGTCTTCCCCAGTGAACGCAGATCTGAAGTACCAATTCAATTCTTCTGCCATTTCTTTGTTCCGTGTAATATATTCCCCTGTTTCTGTCTTCAAGGACCCAATTTTAGTCTTAACCATTTTTTTTGCCTTTCACATACCTAAAAAAGCTTTTACTATCCTCCTTTATATTTTTGGCCAGTTTACCTTCGTACCTCATTTTTTCTCTGCGTATTTCCTTCTTAGTAATCCTCTGTTGTTCTTTAAAAGCTTCCCACTCCTCTGTTTTCCCACTTTTGCTATGTTATACTTTTTCTCTTTTAATTTTATATGTTTCTTAACTTCCCTCGTCAGCCACGCCACCCATGCCTCCTCCTGGGATCTTTCTTCCTTTCTGGAATGAACTGATCCTACATCATCTGCATTATACACAGAAATATCTACCATTGTTCCTCCACTGTCATCCCTGCTAAGGTACTGCACCATTGAACTTTGGCCAGCTCCTCCCTCATAGCTCCATAGTTCCCTTTATTCAACTGAAATATTGTCACTTCCGATTGTACCCTCTCCCTCTCAAATTGCAGATTGAAGCTTATTGTATTATGGTCACTACTTCCCAATGGCTCCTTCACTCCGAGGTTCCTGATCAATTCTGGTTCGTTGCACAATACCAGATCCAGAATTGTCTTCTCCCTGGTAGGCTCCAGCACCAGCTGTTCTAAGAATCCATTTCAGAGGCACTCCACAAAGTCTCTTTCTTGAGGTCCAATACATCCTGATTCTCCCAGTCTATCTGCATGTTGAAATCCCCCATAAAAACTGTAGTAACATCTTTGCGACAGGCCAATTTCAGCTCCTGATTCAACTTAGACTACTGTTTGGGGGCCTGTAGATAACTCCCAAGAGGGCCTTTTTACCCTTAGAATTTCTCAGTTCTATCTATACTGACTCTACATCCCCTGATTCTAGGTCCCCCTTCGCAAGGAACTGAATATCATCCCTTACCAACATGGCCACCCCACCCCCTCTGCCCATCAGTCTGTCCTTATGATAGCATGTGTAGACTTGAATATTCATTTCCCAGGCCCTGTCCACTTGAAGCCACGTCTCAGTTATCCCCACAATATCGTATCTGCCAATTTCCAAAAGAGCCTCAAGCTCATCCATCTTATTTCTAATCCTTCGTGCATTCATATATAGTATTTTTAATTTGTTACTGCCCTTACCCTTCCCATCAACTCCTATTTCACTCAATCTTACAGCATGATCCCTTTTTGAGTTTTCTGCCTCATTGATACAGTTGTCTTTCTTGACTTCCCTTGTTCTAACTTTCCCTTCAATTTCCTTCTTAAACATCCAGTTTGTCCCCTCCCCCCCGCTACTCAGTTTAAACGCAGCTATGTTGCAGTAGCAAACTTGCCTCCCAGAATGCTCGTCCCCAACCTATTAAGGTGCAAACCGTCTCTCTTGTATAATTTATGCTTACCACAAAACATACCCCTGTGATCCAAGAATTTAAATCCTTGCTTCCTGCACCAGTTCCCCAGCCACAGTTCAAGTCCATTATCCCCCTGTTTCTGGCCTCACCAGCCCAAGGAACTGGAAGCAAACTGGAGATAACCACCTTGGACGCCCTGTTTTTCAGCCTTCTTCCTAGTTCTCCGAAGTCCCGCTGTCGTATGTTCTTCCTCTTCTTCCCAACATCATTTGTGCCGACATGTACCACCACCTCTGGCTCTTCACCTTCATCCTTGAGAATTTCCTGCACTCTGTCTGTGATGTCTTTAACCCTGGCACCAGGAAGGCAACGTACCATCCTTAAGTCCCGCCTGCTGCCACAAAAACCCCGGTCAGTTCCTCTCACTATGGAGTCCACTATTACCACGGCTCTGTGTGATGTCCGACTCTTCTGCTCTGCCTCCACGCCAACTTTTGATTGACAGACCTGACCGCCTCGCGGACTGGCAATGTCATCTGTCTCTACTGTTTCCAAAAGATTCAACTTGTTCCTGACAGGTACTTCCCCGGGGTCTCTTGCACCTGTCTCCTCTCTGCCTTCCTCATCGTC
>NC_057715.1:86085378-86133646 GCF_004010195.1 Chiloscyllium plagiosum | reverse complement strand
TTTCATCAGTGCTGCAATATGCTCTGTCAGTAGCTGAACGTGCACACACTTTCCACACTTATACGAGCCAGAGTCGTTGACCTCCCACATCAAGCACATAGCACACTGAACCAGCTTGGCAGTCATGTCTTCACCCTCTTCAACTGTGGCGTAATCACTTCACTCGACCTCCTTGTCAAAGACTCCTGAGCTAAAGCCTCACTCTTCACTCCACAGGAACTTCCTTGGACCCTCTTTTTGGGGCAGGTCTGTGGACTTTTAATTTAGGTTAGAGGAGGACGGAGGGAGGGAGGCCCTACTTTGTAGGACCTGGGGTCTAGAACACACCCACTCAAATAACAATCACTTACCTTCCCGACCGGCTTTGCGCTCCGACTGATAATCTTTGGCTCTGGCTGAAGCACCAATGTGCTAATGGGTATGGCACGGCAAGAAAGGCAAGGCATGGATGAATGCTGGTAAGCAATAAGTGAGTGAGTGCTAAGAGAGCAAGTGAGCAGCACCAAGAGTCAGCCTGGTCCAATACATGATCTGGGTGCGATCCTATGTGCAATGTATCCCTGCTTGCTGCCTTTCAACCCTCGCTGCTGGTACACTCTTCAATACAGTCAGTGCTTCTTAAGCATTGAAGTCTGGCTGTATTCTAATGAAGTTACATGGACTTGACATTGGCGAAATGGATTTGACATTGAACAAAACTTAGAATCTACCTTTTGGATTGCACACAGGGAGCAGGCTCCAGGGTTAAGATCCATTTGTGCATCTGCTACTGACATCTCCACATTCCATGCATAGAATGTTATACCTTCATTTCATGCCATTGCTACTTTCCGACTCAGAGTATCAATTCAGTCAGGGCGGTGGAGCAGATATGGATGACAGCACTGGTTGTCTCTTGTGCCATCTATTTTGTTCCCTTTTGGCTCTTGTTTTCCTTGCTTATTTAAGACTTATATTAGTTATTTGATTCATCGCAGGATCCCGATAAATTAACGCTGCTTTATTGCTTTTCTGCCAAACTTTGGAGTTGTTAATTGTTCAAATGTTTTCAGGAGTTAATCTCCAGAACACTGCCCAAATAACTTGTCCAAAAAAATCCTAGGACAAACAAAAATTGTCAGTTTTCCCAGTTCATTTGAAAACTTTGGCTTTACAGTACTAGTGGAAATGTTCAATCTTGTGAGTTCTAAAACAGAACAGTATATACAAGTGATAATGTTGAATGTGCAGCAATCCCTCAGCAAAATGGCTGAGAGTGTGAAAATATTTACTTCACGGTCAACCACCACAATAGACAACTGAAGATGGCCAGCCTGAAGGGATTGGGGAGACACTGAATGAACACTTTTTGTCAGTATTCACTCAGGAACAGGACGTTGTTGCCAATGTGAATACTGAGTCACAATTAAGTAGAATGAATGGCTTTGAGGTATGTAGGGAAGAGGTGTTGGAAATTCTGGAAAGGGTGAAAATAGATAAGTCCCCTGGGCCTGATGGCATTTATCCTAGGATTCTCTGGGAAGCAAGGGAGGAGATTGCAGAGCCATTGGTCTTGATTTTTATGTCGTTGTCTACAGGAATAGTGCCAGAAGACTGGAGGCTAGCAAATATGGTTCCCTTGTTCAAGAAGGGGAGTAGGGATAACATAGGCATAGGGAGAGACTGGGCAGGCAGGTCAATGGTGACTTTGCTGAGATGATCCTTTTCCTGATCAGAAAACTACTTCTGAATCTAAGGTGCTGAGAGCATGGCAGCAGACAGGAAGGGAGTCAGCTCTAAGAGAGTAAACGAGGAGCTCTGAGACACAGCCTGGTCTAATCCATGAGCTGGGTGCCTGGCCCATACACAAAGTATCTCGCGGCAGCGTTGGCTGCTGAAGGGTAGCAGCTTATTGTAAGTTAATTGGAGACATGCCATGATGATGTAATGAGACTGGTACATGTCTGATGCCAATGTCTATGGATGTGTGGTGCAGCCAGTTGCTGACTCAGTATCCTGAGACATTGGCACAGTGTGACCAAGATGGAGGTGCAGAGGAGCGAGAGGTGAGCTGGTTTTGCCAGGTGGCCACTGTGCCTTTCCTGTTGGGAATTCTCAATGTCTCATTTCTATCCAGTGGATGGGAGAATGGGAACCTACACATTGATGAGGAGAGTTGAGGTAATAATGAGGGCGATAGCGAGCAATAATCCATGCAAGTAGATCTCTCACCACTCGCTGGAGAATATCTGGTCTTGCTGTGCGTTAGGAATTGGGACTTTTCCCTCTTGTCATCAAGAAAGCCCTGACTAGACATCTCGCCTAATTTTTCTAACTTTCTCACCGTGGTTTACCAGGATGTTGCCTGGTATGGTAGGAAGATTGTATGAGGAAAGGCTGAGGCATTTGGGTTTTGTTTTCATTGGAGAAAAGAAGGTTTAGGGGTGACTTGATGGTGTACAAGATGATTAGGGGTTTAGATAGGGTTGACCATGAGAACCTTTTTTCCACATATGGAGTCAGCTATTACGAGGGGGCATAGCTTTAAATTAAGGGGTGGTATGTATAGGACAGATGTTATGGGTAGGTTCTTTACTCAGCGAGTCGTGAGTTCATGGAATGCCCTGCCAGTAGCAGTGGTGGACTCTCCCTCTTTATGGGCATTTAAGCGGGCATTGGATAGGCATATGGAGGACAGTGGGCTAGTGTAGGTTAGGTGGGCTTGGATCGGCGCAACATCGAGGGCCAAAGGGCCTGTACTGCGCTGTATTCTTCTATGTTCTATGATCACCTACTTAAGGGAAGTAAGTTGCATCTGACTCGCTGGAACCAGACCAACATCCACTGATCCAAGACCTGGTCAAAAGAGGAGAGATTTCTTGCTCTCTGCATCCAGATTACTGCAAGAAGAGTCCATCTGTCCCAAATTGCAAGCAATTTCCTGATCCAGAAATCCAGAACACTACAAGGAAATAAATACTAATTTCAACAGTTGAGCTGCTTGCCATGATGAAATTCAGGAGATTAAGTGTTTACCAGATATAGTAATGATCAACAATGACATTTCACAAAGAATGATGTCCACTGTAAAGGGTATCAAAAGATAGAAGATACTCCAGCATAGAAATGACCCACAGATTGGAACCAGGCAAGAAACCTACCATTCTTCCAAATCTGAAGAGTGCATTTAAAAAAACTGTGAAACAGTCACATTGCCTGCACTTGTGAACTCAGAGACCTTGAGGGAGGTGAGATGTTGGTAAATGTAATATAATTCTATATATGATTGTTTCATGGGTTAACTAGGCGGAAATACTTAAGGGTAGATGTTGTGAAAAGTAATTATTCTGATGGAATTATTTGTTCATGTTACATTGGCTCCACGCATTCTGTGATGTCACACACGCTGTATGGGCAAGGCAATGTGTCTATCCTAGCTCCCTCAGGTCCTAGTAATTACGCCTGACCAAATATATTAGTGTTATCATGCAATACATGTTCTTGTTATTTAAGCGTGTTTGGTGTATCCTCTACCATTAAGCACCAGATAGGCTCACTCCAAAACAAAGACAAATGAGGTTTGGTTTTACTGGTCGAGGTGGCAAATCCCACAGGAAAAATACCACAAAATTCACCAATAACCTCCACATCAATAATCAGTTTGAAATCTGCCAGAATTGCTCAGTTTGAAACCTTATTAGAAAACCTCGGTCAAATCACAAACTAAGAGTTGAATAGGACGGATGAGGTGTGAGTGACTGTCCTTGATATCAAGGCAACATTTGACCAAACCTGGTATCATGCACCAGGAAATGACATTGCTAGCAATAAAATTCAACAGCAAAATCATTAGTGAATCCCCAACTATCAATGTGCTGGGGATTGCTATTGACCAAAAAACTAACTGGATCAGCCACATACGACTAGGTATTTTGTGGGAAGAAACTCAGCTCCTAACTTGCAAAGCTTCTCCACCATCCAGAGGCATAGGTCAGGAATATCATGGAATGTTCTTCAAGTTCATGGATATGCACAGCTTTCACAAGGTATCAAGGACAAAGCAGCCTACTTAACTGTATTCCACCTATCACATTGAAAATTGATGCCGTGCACAACTGCTGCACTGTGTATGCACAATGTTGTACATGCATTGCAGCAATTCATCAAAGTTTCTCCCTCAGCACGGTGCAAACCTCCAACTTCTACCATATAGAAGAACAAGGGCAGCAAGCGTATGAGATGGTTCCAACTGACTTGGTAATATTCTGCTACACTAATCTACACTGTCACTGGGCCAGAATCCTGGAATTTCCTACCACCACACCAGTTACAGTGATTCAAGAATGTGGTTAACAGTGACCTTCTCAAGATAATCAGGGATGGGCAATAAATGTCGGACATTGATGCTTACATCTCATGAATAAACAATAAAATGAAGAATGACTCGATTCACAACATTTACAATATGGAGAAATGCCAGCAAAAGAAGATCAAGGATTGATGGAACCCTCCAGCATTAAGTATCATAGACAATATAAAATAGTATGTTGTGATGGTCAGCTACAATTACATGCAAATGACAGCACAGATACAATCTATTTCACTCCATTGCCAATACTTATGCTCCAAATGAATTCATTTCCACGTTTCTTCACTCAGCCCTCAGCAAATTCTACTATTCCTCCATGTACATAACCAGATTTTCTTAAATGCTTAGCGCTAGGTTACCATGCTGACATTCATATCAAGCAAACGGACAGCTTATTTCCAGATCTCTGAGAATTTCCCACTCTGTTAGCCATCAATGAAAAAGTAAAAACAGAAATTGCTTTTTGGCAGCATCTGTGGGGAGAAATCAAATCCAACATTTTGAGTCCAGTGACCTTATTCAGAAAAGAATGAAGAAGCGTCTGTCTTTGCTTCCTCACTCAGTGGCACAATTAAGGTTAGGTAGTGAGGGGAATTGTAACTGTATTTCAGCACTCAATAGAATTAACATGAGTTTGCCACAGTATAAATGCCTCAATACCCTTATTATGATTTCTGGATTGTTCCATAATTCTGCTTCAAGTGTGAAATACATCGATTCAGGATGGATTGAACATATTGTCATCTGGTAAACAGTGCTGTATTATGTGATATATAAATCCTGAAATTTTCCTGTCAGTTGTTTCTTACATTTGTTTTATTTATATATATTTATTGTGGATGAGTCTAAGGCTGCGAGAACTGGCCTAGATAAGTCCTAGACTTAAAAGCATTTAGGTCACAAGATAATTTCCAGGCCATTACACCCACATGAAAAAGTATCAAACCTTTAACATCTCAGACAAGATATCGTAGGTGGAAAGGTTCTAAACATGAGGGCACCAACTGTGAGAAGGTGGGGTAATGGTGATATCATTGGACTAGTTATGCCAAGGACCCAGCTAATTCTGTGGAGGCATGGGTTCAAATGTCCTCATAGCTAATTTTAGTAATAGCGATCATGATAAATATTACTGATTTTTGTTAAAAACCCATTTGGTTCATCTGTTTCCTTTAAAGAAGGAATTCTTTTTCTTAATCTGTGATTCAGGACCCACAGTGAAATAGTTGACTCATAACTTGACAGCAAGTCTACATTTGACTCAGTGTGGCATCAAGGAGCCTTGGCAAAACTGGAATCAGGGAAAAAACTCTCCACTGGTTGAAATCATACCTGGCACAGAGGAAGATGATTGTGCTTGTTAGAGGTCAGTCATCATGACTGACATCTTCCAGGAATTCCTCAGTGTAGATTTTTTTTGGAACCTTTTCAGGGCTGGTATGATGCAACCCTGGAGTAGGTGGGACTTGAACCCAGGCCTCCTATTGGAGAGGTAGGGACGCTACCACTGCATCACAAAAGCCCCCTGGGTTCCTCAGGGTACTATCCTAGGCCCAACCATCTTCGGCTGCTTCATTAATAACCCTCCCTCCATCATGACGTCACAAGCTGGAATGTTCACCAATGAATGCACAATGTTCAGCTTCATTCACAGCAATCTACAAGGCACAAATCAGGATTGTGATGGAATACCTTGCACTTGCTTGGATGAATATTTCTCCAACAGCTTAAGAAGCTTGACACCATTCAAGACAAAACCGCCTACTTGATTAGCACCACACCCACAAACATCCATTCCCTTTACTCCTAACACTCAGTAACAGCATTGTGTACCATCTACAAGGTGCACTGCAAAGATTCACCAAACATCCTTGGGCAGCACTTCCAAGCCACTACCATCTCGAGAAAGATAAGGGCAGCAATTACATGGAAATTGCACCATCTGCAATTCCTCTTCAAGCCATTCACTATCCTGACTTGAAAACATATCACTTTCGGTATGGCTGGGTCAAGACCCTGGAATTCCTTCCGAAGTGACATTGTATGTCCACCTACAGCACATGGACTGCAACAGGTCAAGAAATCAACTTGCCACCACTTTCTCAACAACAAAAAGAGAGACTTGCAATAAATGCTGGCTCAGCCAGCAATGTCCATGATAAAAAAAATTGCCCCTCTGTTTCAATTCAATTAGGTTTGTTCAATAAGTGCTTGCCCAAAAGAATCCCTTGCCAAGAATAATATGTGTTTGTTCAAAATTTATACAACCACATAAAAAAAGTTTGAGTTCAAACAGATATTGACAAGCAATAGTAATGCATAAAATAATGCATATGAAGAGCCATGGAAAATTCACAGCAAATGAAGGCATTCAGTCCATCTTGTCTGTGTTGACTGAGTAAACTAGTCATCTTTTCTAATCCCATTTATCAACGTCTGGTCTGTAGCCTTGCAGGTTACAACACTTCAGGTAAAGCCAGGGTATTTTTAAATGAATTCTTGAGGGTTTCTGCCTCAAACATCAAAGTGGACAACAAATTTCAGACACTCACCATCTCTGGGTGGAAAAGTTTATCCTCCAGTCAAATCGTCTTAAATCTGTGTATTGAATATAGACCTCTCTGCTACAGAAAACTGGTCTTCCCTGTTGTGTTAAATAGTAGACATGTCAAAACACTTTCCAGCCAATTAAATACATCTTTGCAGGGTAGACACTGATGTAATGTGGGAAATGCAGCAGATAATTTGCATCCAGTGAGCTCTCACAAAAGCAATGTGATAACAGCTAGATAATCTGTTGTTTGTGCTATTGATTAAAGCTAATTATTGCACAGGAATCCACAGATAATTCACTTGCTCTTATTCAAAACTGTGCCAAGAAATCTTTTGCATTTATCTGACCAAATAGGACCTTGATTTAATATCTCATTCAAAAAGGAATTCATGCAATACTGCCCCAGTACTGCTTTGACGTGTCATCCTTGCTATTTGTGTTCAAGCTTTGGAGTAGAGTTTGAACTTAGAACCTTATGATTCAAAGATAAGCATTGTACCAACTGAGCCATAGTAACACACTATAGCATTTTCTATCACACTGTAATTAAGTGGTATAACATTATAGATTTGATCCATTGGATGATATTCCTATCTGAACTGCATAAACCTCAAAGTACAACGGGATCTTGATCAGATGGGCTGGTGGACCGAGGAGTGGTAGATGGAGTTAAATTTAGATAAATGCATTTAGGTACTGCATTTTGGAAAGGCAGATCAGAGCAGGTCTTATGCACTTAATGATAAGGTCCTGGGGAGTGTTGCTGAATAAAGAAATCTTGGAATGCATGTTCCTAGTTCTTTGAAAGTGGAGTCACATGTAGACAAGATATTGAAGAAGGCATTTGGTTTGCAGGCCTTTATTGTCAGTGCATTGAATACAGGAGTTGGGAGGTCATGTTGCAGCTGTACAGGACTTTTGTTAGGTCAGTATTGTAATCTGGTCTCCCTTTTGTAGGAAGGATGTTGTGAAATTTGAAAAGGTTCAGTAAAGATTAACAATGATATTGCCAAGTTTGGAGGGTTTGAGCTATGGAGAGAGGCTGAATAAGCTGGGACTATTTTCTCTGGAGCGTGGAGGCTTATAGAGTTTTGTAAAATCATGAGGAGCATTGATGGGGTGAATAGCCAAAGTCTTTTCCCTGGGTTGGGGGAGTCCAAAACTAGAGGGCATAGATTTGAGGTGAGAGGGGAAAGATTTAAAAGGGACCTAAGAGACAACTTCTTCACACAGAGGGTAGTGCATGAACAGAATGAACTACCAGAGGAAGTGGTGGAGGCTGATTTAGTTACAACATTTAAAAGGCATTTGGATGGGTATATGAGTAGGAAAGGTTTAGAAGGATATGGGCAAATGCTGGAAAATGGGATTAGATTAATTTAGGATATCTGGTCGGCATGGACATGTTGGACCAAAGAATCTGTTTCCATGCTGTACAACTCTATGACTCTAAATGATTCTGTAAATATTGAAAGCATTAGTGGTCATCTTCTAAAATTCTACAGACTCTGGAAAAATCTCTGCAGATTAGAGAATGGCAAATATAGCATCACTATTTAAAAAGGGAGGAAGACTGAAAACGTAATTACAGATTGCCTAACATTAATATTGGGGAAATTAGTGATTCTATTATAAAAGACATGATAACAGATGATTTGGAAAGTATTCATGGGATTGAAAAAAGTCAATATGGGTTTATGGAAGGCGAATCATGCTTCGCAAATCTATTGGAGTTTTTTGAAGATGTAACTAGTAGAATGGATTAGATTAGATTAGATTACTTTACAGTGTGGAAACAGGCCCTTCGGCCCAACAAGTCCACACCGAACCGCCGAAGCGCAACCCACCCATAACCCTACATTTACCCCTTACCTAACACTACAGACAATTTAGCATGGCCAATTCACCTGACCTGCACATCTTTGGACTGTGGGAGGAAACCGGAGACCCACGCAGACACGGGGAGAATGTGCAAACTCCACACAGTCAGTCGCCTGAGGCGGGAATTGAACCCGGGTCTCTGGCGTTGTGAGGCAGCAGTGCTAACTGCTGTGCCACCATGCCGCCCACGATCGGGAGAACCAGTGGATGTGGCTTATTTTGATTTCAAAAAGGCTTTTGATAAATTCCCTCATAACACACTAGCAGTTAAAGTTGAAGCACATGGAAGTGAGAGTAATATGTTGTCATTGATTGAGAATTTGTTGACATAAAAACAGAGAATGGGAAAAAGAAGGTATTTTCTGAGTGGCAATCAGTTACTAGTGATTACCACAAGGATAGGTGCTTGGGCCCTAGATATATATAAATGACCTGGATAAAGGAATAAAATGCAACCTTTTCTACATTGCTGATCACACCAAATCAGGTGGGATTGTGAGTTGCCAGGAGGTTGCAAGGAACTTTCAAGGTGTTTTAAACAAGCTGAGTGAGTGGGCAAACACATTGTAGATGCAGTAAAATATGGCTAAATTTGAAGTTATAGACTTTGGTGTGAAAAGCAGAAATAAAGAGTATTATTCAAATAGTAATATATTGGGAAGTGTGGATTTGTAAATCTATTTATCACACCTGGAGATGCCATGGTGAAAGAGCTATTATGGTTATGTTAGTTGCAGAGTCCATTGCAATATTAGTATTTACCTATCATTCATATCTTTCTAAAAGGAAATTTATTTTAAATGCCACTATTCTGAGGGGTAAATAAGCATAGATGTGAAAATAACAAAACCCAGAAATGCTCTATTACATTTGAAAAAAGCCTAAACTTGTCAAACATTATTTTCATCATTCCATGTTCATCCACCTAATTCCCAACAACATTTTTTTATCGTGCATCAGGCTATCAGAAAGTTTTTCCTATTGACATCTCTTAACATATTATCTTAATCCCTCCTTACAAGCATGTAATTAAATCAGTGATTAAAACTTTAGTAGCCTCTCTAAGCCTGACATTACACAACTGACATTGTTAAGAGAACACATTTTTTCAGTATGTCAATGGTCATTGTTGTGTGAATCACAGTCAACACACAATATAAATAGGAAAACATTTCTGTTTAAAACCCTGCTTACATAACACAAACATTCCCCCCATAAAAATAGTTCTTTCCCTTTTGGTATATTTTTCCTCTTTATTGAGTGTTTGTTTTCCTACTGCATCTGCAGTGCACAACAGGCCTTAGATAGCTTACACTAACTCTAATGGAGTTAGCACATCTTTGCTGCTTAAAATGTAACTTCACTTGCCTTCTCCAGCTCCTGAAAAAAATTTTCAAATCATCCCCAGTTCCCAACTGCAGCGTTTTCACTTGTAATCCCTTCTGATGGCTCTTTAACAAAAGGTGCAATTTTATTGGTGGTTGGAAAGAAGGAAGGGCAAATAATTGCCCTGGAGAGATATTCACTCACTTCTTGCCACATCATCAACTAAGTGCTCAATGTGAAGATCCCTCAGCAAGCTACTAGATTTTCCAGTAATCAAGACCTTTTGTAGTGAATTATGGGCCTCAACTCACCACTAGCATGATTACCTGTCCTTCCAGTGAACAAAAAGAATGGCAGTTTTCCTAACAGGGAAAACAACATGACCTGTCTGCTGGGTTGTGGGGTTTGCAATCAGGGAAGGGATAGAGAGCAAGTTGCCTCTGACCCCCATGACCCCTTAGTCCTTGAGACACAAAAAAACAATATTTGCCTTTTTTCCACTGAATCAATTGACAATCAGGGCTCCAATAATGACCTCCAATACCCAAAGGGTTGCAGGCTGTGGTTGGCCATCAGAATTTGGTGGTGTGGCACCAACATTTAGATCCATGACTCTCCAAGAAGCTCACCAGTCGGCACTTAACAGTGAATTGGAGCTCAAGCTAGTGAGTTTTCTCAGTGGTGAAGGTAGAAAGTTAATTCACCAGTGGACATGCCCACCCCTACTCTTGGACAGCAAATTATTGAATCTTGGTTTAAAAGTTTTGTTCCAACTCCTTCACCATATTATACCAATTTTTTTGTCAATTCTCATCAATAGATGTTGGGCCTAAACTCCCAGAATTTTGTTTGTGCACCCTTCCATCCTTTGCTGAAATTATTTTCCTTTCCCCAAATCTGTCTCCACTAAATTTTGGAACATAGATGTCGTTGACATTCCAGCATTTATTGTCTGTTCCTAGTCACCCATGAGAAGGTGGCGGTGAGCTGCCTTTTGAACTATTGCATCCATGTGTTGTAGATAGACCAACAATTCCGTTGGGGAGGGAATTCCAGGACACTGAAGGAACTGTAATGGTCTTAAATGTCAGTGTCGTGATTTTTTTTGCTGGCCTTGGTGACTGTTCCTATGTGCTCCCTGTTTCCTTCTCCAGCCTTGTTCCTCTTTCCCTACTAATCTCTTTTTCCCTTCCACTCTTGTGCCCCCATGACATTCCATCCATGACTCTCACTCCTATCACCTCTCCTTCTAATTCTTAAACTTTCTTATCTTCTGTTCACTCAGCCCTATAAATCTGCTTGACCTGAATCATGAAATGTCATTGAAGATCAACTGGAACCAGAGTCAAAGAAAGTTTATTGTACAAAAGAAGGCCATTCAACCCATTTTATGCTACATTACAGGTATATGCCACATTATTTTAGCTAATGTAATGCCCCAGCTATTCCCCATATTAGCTCTCCTTATTCTTCACGAGAAATGTATCACTTTGCTCTTCATTCTCTCCATTAAATTTTATCTGCCAGACTCCTTCAATTCATCAGGTCCTTTATTGTTTGCAACCTTTTGTTTCATCTTATCTTTAGACATCCAGAGTGCTCTGATTTTATTTGCCCTTCCTTTCCCCTGATTGGAAATGTCATACAACAATACCTGACCTATCTCAAATTTAAAGGCAGCCCATTGCTTGATTAACATTTTGCCTGCCAATCTGCCTTTCCTCTGTACCTTTGGCAGAATATAGTCTGAATAAGTGGTGTTCCAACCAGCACGCTGGAAATCAGCCCCCTAACTGCCAACTAAACAAAGGCCGACAGCTCTTTAGTACCTGCAACAACACTGTGGCCACTGTGCAGAATGCACTTTGGCCTTTACTAGGGGTCCTCACTGAATCCCAAGAGATAAGTCAGGTAAAATAGGAGTCACAGAGTTGGTGCCACTGGCAAGGTGCTGAGCAAGTCAAATACAAGGAAGTGGATTCAGTGTCAGTGTCCCCTGCCTGACTTCATGTTAATGGCTCCCTAGATTAAGCGCTGGCTGCTGTGAGCAAGGAGCAGTCCTATAGGCCACTGGCAAAAGAAACATCCTGCAATTTTACCAATAATTACAACTGCATTTGTTCAAATTAAGGATTTAAACAAAATACTCAAATTACATATTTCACAAATATAATAAATATATGCACTGACTATATGTATTTTATAAGCTTGACTTGAAATAATCTTCCTCTGCTCGCAGTACTTGAGCAAATAGTGTGCAATGCACCAGAAGTGTTATGGCAACATCTCAGCAATTTAGCAACCTGTGGGATTTCATTAAACTTAAACGGATGCACACTGGGAATAGTCGTAGGCACACATATGGGCACAGGGCCAAGCAGAAAAGATGTTTGGGTGCTGTTCAGGCTTTAAAGATATCAGTATCATTAAAATGTGCAAGTAAAGTTAAAGCTCAATGGGAAAACCAGAAAGCATGTTTTCTTATATGTAGGTATCCTCTATGTATTCTGAACTGATAAAGAGTAATTTTTTTTTTAGATTAGATTACATTACAGTGTGGAAACAGGCCCTTCGGCCCAACAAGTCCACACCGACCCGCCGAAGCGAAATCCACCCATACCCCTACATTTACCTAACACTACAGGCAATTTAGTATGGCCAATTCACCTGGCCCTGTCTTTCTTTGGACTGTGGGAGGAAACCGGAGCACCCGGAGGAAACCCACGCAGACACGGGGAGAACGTGCAAACTCCACACAGTCAGTCACCTGAGGCGGGAATTGAACCCGGGTCTCTGGCGCTGTGAGGCAGCAGTTCTAACCACCGTGCCACCGTGCCGCCCTAATATGTTTGTTAATTTATCTCTAGAAGAAAAAAGGGCTTACATTTATATGTATATGTTATATTTGTACTACCCTTTCATGACCTTAGGATGTACTAAAGTGTTTTAGTGCTATGTTCTTAAGATCAACACATTAAATAATTCATACTGTATTGCATCTTTTCTTTCACAGGTAACAGATTTCAATTGTAATATTAGGAAACTAACTGACAGTTATGCAAGTCATCTGCAAATGGCCTGGTGTCAAATTTTGTTCACTTATGCCCCTGTGAAGTGACTTAAATCACTTTACTTTGTTAAACGTGCTACATAAACACACATTATTGTTGTTATTGCTGTTGACTTGCATCCAACTAAATAGTATAAATGACATACTAAATCCATGGCTGGTTATGGCTAATAAGGATAAGGAACATCATCACCTGTGCAGCCCTCTCCAAGTTTCATACTATCCTGATTTGAAATTCATTAATGTTCCTTCATCATTACTGGGTGAACAAAACAGGAATTTCCTTTTTTTTACACTGCAGGGTAACCTTTATCACATGGACTGTAATAATTCACCAGCACTTCAATAATATTAAGAATGGGCAATAAAATGTGGCCTTGCCAGTGTTGCCCATAGTCCATTTAATCTATCTTTAAAACTGTTACAGTTTAAAGCTACTCAGGCGCTGATTGAGGAACTCAGTATTGGAAGTTACTTGAGGCACACCTCTGAGCTTACAATATCTTTTCTCGCAACCTGTGAGCTGGATCCCTCAGCAATCCAGAACCTTAGATGGGTGCATTGTTGGCAGCAGCTACAATGCTGAGAATTGATGAACTCTCGACCTCTTATTGACTGGGAGCTTGCAGGAGTTGTGGTACTTGCATTCCTGGCATCTTTGATCTTGCAGAGGACTCTCGGAAGCCCAGTCCAGTATCTGATTAGCACTTAGTATGACAGTCCTACACAAAAGTATACAGAACAACCTCGATTATCCAAACAAGATGGACAGGGAGTATTTTGTGCAGATAACTGATCGTGAACAAAGGAAGCATTTATGGGACCTCGAGATCTTGTTCAACTACTCTGAAATTCGGAAAATTGATGTTCCGTATTAAAGGAAAAAGAATAATTAGAGAGCGAATAGGGGCCCCTCAAGAACCAAAGTGGACATCTATGTGTAGAACCTCAAGAGATGGGCAAGGGTCCTCAGTGAGTATTTCTCCTCTGTGTTTACCGTGGAGAAAGATATGAAGACTTGGGAAGTTAATGGCGATACCTTAGGGACAGTCCATATCACAGTAGAGGAGGTGTTGGATGTATTAGAATGTATGAAAGTGGATAAAACTCCTGGTCTTGACTAGAACATTGCAAGAGGCTACAGAAGAAATTACTGGGTCCTGGCTGATAGTTTTATATCATCGTTAGCTGTAGGTGAGGTGCCGAAGACTGGAGGATAGTGAATGTTGTGCCATTATTCAAGAAAGACAGCAAAGAAAAGCCTGGGAACCACAGACCAGTAAGCTTAACATCTGTGGTGGGTAAGTTACTTGATAAGAGTCTGAGGGAATAAGATATCCAAGCATTTGGAAAGACAGGGTTTGATTACGGGTAGTCAGCATAGCTTTGTGAGTGGAGATCGTGCCTCATAAATTTGTTAGAGTTCTTTAATGAAGTGACCAGGCAGATTGACAAGGGCAGATTGACAAGGGCAGTATGGGTAGACGTACTCCATATGGATAGCAGTAGGCTGATCTGGAAGATTAGATCGCATGGAATCCAGGATGAGCTGGCAAATTGGGTACAAAATTGGTTTGATGGTGGGATGCAGAGGGTAATAGTGGTAGGATGTTTGTCGGACTGGAGGCCTGTGACTTGTGGAGTGCCTCAGGAGTCGGTGCTGGGTCCACTACTGTTTGTTATCTATATTAATGATTTGGATGAAAATGTACAAGGCATGATTAGCAAGTTTGATGATGACACTAAAATAGGGTGGTATCATGGACAGGGAGGAAGGTTATCAGAAATTGCAGCAGGACCTTGATCAGCTAGGGAAGTGAGCAGAGAAATTGTAAATGGAGTTTAATATAGATAAGTGTGAGGTCTTGCAATACGGAAAGTCAAATCAAGGTATGTAGTGGAACAGAGGGACCTTGGAGTTCAGGTTCACAGTCCTCTGAAAGTGAAGTCACAGGTAGACAGGGCAGAGAAGAAGGCTTTTGGTACAGTGGCTTTTGTCAGTCAGAGCACTGAGTATAGAAATTGGTAAGTTATTTTGCAAATACACAGGATAGTGTTCAGTTTTGGTCATCTTGTTATAGGAAGGATGTTACTAAACTGGAAAGAGTGCAGAAGAAATTTACAAGGATATTGCCTGAATTCAATGGTTTGAGTTATAGGAACAGGTTGAACAAACTAGGATTTTTTTCTTTCGGTGTAGGAGACTAAGGGGGGGGGCACTTATTGAGGTGTATAAGATCATAAGAGGCATGGATAGGATGAGTGCATTCTTCCCATGATTGGGGAATCAAGAACTAAAGGGCAAGGTTTGAGGGGAAAGAATAAAAGGGAACCAATGGGCAACTTTTTTACAGAAAGGGTGGTATGCATTTGGAATGAGCTGCCAGCTCAAGCAGTTGAGACAGATACATTAACAATATTTAAAAGGCATTTGGGCAAATACACGGATAGGAAAGGATTAGAAGGATATGGGTCAAGTGCAGAGAAATGGGGATAGTGCAAATGGACATTTTGGTTGGCATGGACCAGTTTGGGCCAAAGGGTTTGTCTCCATGCTGTAGGACTCTATGACTTAAAACCTGCGTAATGGGCTGAATTTTCCCAGTTCTTTGGAGACAGGCAGGGGGTGAGAAGTCTGGTAATATGCTGGGAGAAGGATCTGAGAGTGGAGCTTGATATTGTCCTACTGCCTTAACATATCACCAATGGTGACAATGTCAGCATCATTGGGTATCCAATTCAGCTGCTTATGGACCACTTTTACACCACCATTTCCATACTTCTCCCACCAGCATAATCTGGGATGAAGGGATTGTCTTATGACACTGAGCACAACACTTTAGAAGCTCAGCATCATCCAGCCCTTTTGATTGGCATCACATCCATCACATTTAACATTCATCCCCTTCACCCTGCTGCACAGTGGCAGCAGTATGCACCAGCTCGAAGATGCACAGCAGTAACTCCCTAAGATTCCCTTGATAGCCCCTTCCAAATCTGTAATGTCCAACACTTGGTCAGCTCCATCAGAAGTTGTGGTCAGCCAAAGCAGATGGTCCACAGGAAGGAGTGGATCTCATCCAAACAAGACATAGGGTGGACACCATCCTATGGACAAGTGTGAGGTCCAGTAACATTTTTAAGTCCATAAGCAGTAACCAGTTCCAGAGGTTCTAGGCCACGTTTTTTAATCTCAGGAGGCAAGGTGTGTAGATGGTTATGTTCATAGATCAGAGCATCTATAAATTTCTGCTCTTAACTTTGTGCCCGGATCACTGTAAGTTCGACATGGAGCAATGAAACAGTCAAAACAAACACATACTAACTCCCTGACTGTAGTTGGGATCATTTGGTCATGGATAGGATTGGCCTGTGTGAATTTGGTAAAGTTAATGAGGGAGTCTAAATCAGCTCAGAAGCTGTTGAGTTGCTGCAAGAGTCTTCTATTGGTTGGTTCATGACAAGGCCAGAGAGGTGAAGCAACTCATCCCTCCTGACAGCCTCAAGTGTTCAAGTGTTGGTAGTAGTTCATGACCAAGCAGGTCATCTAGCGACATAAGAAAACAACTGCCCTGACCAGAGAAAAGTGTTACTGGCCCAGATGGCTACTGTTGAAATTGAGAGATGTGTCCTTTGACAAAGCAGGGAAGTGACTTCACCCCCAGCATGGGATCTCTGGTTGCCAAGGGATGTCTAGAAATTTTATAATCTTTGACCGCAGTAGTAATAGGACTGTCATGTCCTCATACTTACAGATTTTTACAAAATTCACACAGGCCAATCCTATCCATGACCAAATGACCCCAACTACAGTGTTGTGCTCAATGCTTCCTCATAAGACAACCTTCTGATGGGAATGACCAAGTCAATGAGGGGATAGCTCAGCATCACATGAGGCTAAGCTAGGTGTTTGAGATATTGTCCAAGAGGATTAAGACAGAGTGATGAGATGAAAGACCTTGAACCATCACAAAGTTATCAGGACTGACCTTCCAAATGGTGCAAGAGTATCTCTCCAAACTTAGAATATCAAGGATTAGAATAAGATGTGGAAGTATGGAACCCTGAATTTCAGAGTCATCAAGTAGTAGGACACACCAGCATTATTAAACCAATAGATGGAGCGCAACCTCAGAAAGCAGTTCATGGAGGGAAGTTGCTTGAGGCCTGAAGTCTGGTGGGCGATGTGGACGCAAGCAGTTCACTCAGTGGTATTGTGGAAGCTTAAGTGTTGGTGCATGATGGCTTGAGTTCAATGGAGTCATATAACAATGTGGAATCTTGGAGAGACATGTGTGTTGTTAATCCAATGAGTGCATCCAGTGTGGGCAGGCTTACATCCGACCTAGAAAAAGGTGCAAAAGGCACTTGCTGGGAGACAGCAGTTGAAGCAAGAGGTGTTATTGATCATATGAAGCATGAAGACCTAACTGACCTAGGACCTAAAGAGGGAAATCCGTCACAGAACCAGGGTCTCTTAGAAGGTACCAGTACAAATATGTTGCGAAGAAGGTCTTCTCGAACATCAACCTCAACCCTTATCATTGGCCAGATGGATGATGCTGCCACTAACATGATTCAATAGAACTCGCTAATCACATAACTGCTTAAGAAACAGCCACTGTGTGCTGTGTGTAGATGACAAATGACAATGATTATATGCCCACTTTTAGGCTATCTTTTGATTCCAGATTTTATTAAATTTAACTATAACTATCCGCCATCTTGGAAAGTTTGAACGCATTTCCATAGAACCTTACTGTGGTTCTCTGGGTTACTATACCAGCAGACATTATGAGTAAGCCATTGTCTGCATCTTTATAAATGGAGGGAAGATATAGATATTGCTCAATTGTTTTCATAATACAGCCAAATGAAACTGGTTAGCTTTAAAAATTTCACAATCTAAAACAGGATATAGCATTATTTGTGACACACCTAAAACCCACACTGCAAATATTTTGTTTCACTTTCACAACAACGCCTACAAACCTAATCCAGAGATCCTAGCTTTTTCTAGCTCTTTAATTCAGATGAAAGGGAACTGATCTTCCTCAACTTTTTATTTGTTTATGGGAACTGACAGCCACTGGCCAAGGAAGCATTTATTGCCCATCCCTCTTAAAGAGTTAACCACAGTACAGCAGATCTGGAGTTATATGTTGACTGAACCAGGTAAGAACACCAGATTTTCTTCACTAAAAGACACTCATGAATCAGATAGACTTTTGCAATAATTGACAGTGATTACATTGGTCACCATAAGGCCAGCTTTTTGTTCCAGACTTTTATTGGATTCAAATTTCATCATCTGCCTAGCTACGATAGTGTGGGTCCTGGATTATTGGCTTAGGAGCATGACCATTACACCATTACTTCTTCCCACAGTGTCATGGTGCAAGATGTTTGAGAATAAACCCAAGCTACTTCAAGATTTTGTCCTGTCCCACTTGGCTCATGTCACTTCGTGCCTATTCAGAATTGGCAAGGTATACCAAAGCCTGATTTTTTTAAATTTCCAAAGTTGTAGAAACAAAAGTAATTTTCTGATGGGATATTAATTACCTTTTTGGAAATGCTCGAGTACCCCAAGAAGCAATCTCTAAAAACTTAGCAAATATTCATTCCTTTTCTGGGCCTCTGATCCATCTTCAGACTGATATGGCATTAATTTTCACACAGTGGGTGTCTCTCATAAGCTTTAACATACATGGCTGTCAATCTCAAGCATTTAAACAACCCTCTACTACAACCTGGGCCAGCAGCTGCATTGGGATTTAAAGATGCCCAAAATACCTTCTGCATTTTCAGAGGTATGAAAAATTCAGAAATTTAGGTCCTAAACAAATGAGAAAAAAGAGATTTGGAGACATAAAAAGACAGAAAGACAAAGGGAAATAGAGAACCAGCAACATAATTTGACACCATCTTGCAATATACAATCACATGCTGTTCCTCACCCATTATGAGGAGAGGAACTTTACCATGACTGCCCCAAGTGGCAAAATTACTGTGCTCAATCCCCTGATGCTCTGACTTACTTTGTCAGAAACACCTGCCTGAAGGGAGTCTCCCCTGACTTAATCGAGGGCTACGCTCTATAGGCTTTGAGGCATGGCTATGTAGTTGAAGCATATGCACTGTGCTTGTTGTAAATGTGACTGGAAGATAGTGCATGTATGAGATTGACATAGCACAGTGCCCTACAGTAACACAGTGCCACTGACTGATTGCTGCCAACCATGACAGCTTTGTATCGATGCTGAGTGGCAAGGGAAGACAGAAGTACTATGAACCTGTAAGCTCTGGCTGAGGGGCAATGTGAAAAAAGACAAGGCATCTGTGAACATAAAACTAGGCACAAAGTAAATGAGTGCTAAGAGAGTGACGGAAGAGCCCTGAGATGCACCCTGGTCCAATCCACGAGTTGAGTGCCTCTTGGCATGCAAACATTTCTGGCAGCAGCATTGCAATGAAAGGTGTGCTCCAAAGTACAATATTGACATGTAGAAGTAGACTGGATGGATGTCATAACAGCAATGTTGGAAGTGCTGTTGTGATATGCATACAGCCACCACTAATGAAGTGTGCCCTGAAAAGCTGGTGCCGACTGTCCAGATTGGAGGTCTGGTGGAGTAAGCAGTGAGCTGGAACTCTGTTATATTCATTTGGCAATGCTGACTGGACAAGCATTAATTGCCCATCCCCAGCTACCCAGTGGGCAGTTAAGAGTCAATTACATGTGGGTCTGGAGTCACACGCAGGCTGGACCAGGTAAAAGTAACTAATTTCTTTCCCTGGAGAACATTAGTGAAGCTAATGCTTTATATGACAATCAGCAGTGGTTACATGGCAGTTATTGGGCCAACTTTTCATTTAATATTTTTACTGAATTCAAAATTCACAATCTGCCATAGTGTTAATTGAACCAACATCCTCAGGGGAATTCTGGATTGCTAGCCCAGTGACCTTGCCATTTTGCCACTGCATCACCTGCAGCTACCAGTAACAGCTTTGACTTTCGTGATGGGAATTTTTGCCTTCCAGTTTCTACACAGGAAGTGGTAAAAACAAGAAATTACACATTAATGAGGTGAAATTAGGTAGCAATGAAGGTGACATCTCTTCTGATTTCCCCAACTTTCTCACCAAAATCCATGTCATTTGGGACTGGGAAGATTTTGTTCCTCATTTTAAACAGTGCCCCAAGTTCTAGATTCACCCACAAGAGGAAATATTCTTTTCTCATCTACCTCCTTAAGATTTTTCAGGGTTTTTTTATACTTCAATCAAGTCACCTCTATTAAATGTCCTTTGTTACCCTGCATGGCCTATACATTAATTATATAAGTAAGCTATGATTATATATTAATCTAGACCCACAGTAATGTGTTTGACACAGTAGTGAAATGTGCTCAAATATGATTACCAATCAGTTTATTCATGATGATGCCTATCCATCACCTTCTCAAGGGCAATTGGGGATGGAAATAAATGCTGGCCTAGACAGTGATACTCACATCCCATGAATAAAATAAGATAATTTATGTAATAATAAATATTATGAAAATACATTGTCCATTGTCCAAAAGTGTTATACTTTTATGTTGTTTCACAGTAATCTTAAAGTATACATGCAGCAACTTTCTCACGTAGAACATGTAGTGATTTGATTGAAATAACCACTCTTATCAACAATCTTCAGGCTCTGCTGAAGGAGAGGAATGCAAAAGCACAACTTATTTACCAATTACTAGCTGCGCAATCATCAATTCTACCTAGTCATAAACAGACTTTTGCTATGGGCACTTTTAAACTCTTGTTTATAAACCATTACTGCTGGCACATTGTGCTGTGAAACCGACAACATATCCTAACATGTTCATCTGACTAATGTTTCCCTATAAATGGTTTTTCTGGTTAAACTGGTACATATTGATGTCATTTTGAACTGAAATTGTCATATTGTAAGGACTGTTCAATAATATTTAATCACAACCAATTGACAGCACACAAACATTTCCTACCTTTAAAAATAGAAGGTCTTTTCTTAGGGCGCCTTAAGTGTATTTGCTCCACGTTCCTGTAGTTTCTATGACCTCTTTCATAATTATCAGTTCTCATCAAGAGTTCAGTTGGAAGGCTAACCCTCCGGCTTGAATTTAATTCATTCTGGTATAAATCTGCAGTATCTTTGCTCATAGAGTTCAAGTTGCTATCGTCAAATGCCATTGAAGTGGTCTTATCAAAAACTAGAGGAGCAAAGTCCAGCTTCACATGGAAAAGATGCTTAGACGATCTTGTTGTTTAAACATAGTAAGCTCAACTGTCTGATTGCCTAAAGTTTACTTCACATTCTTGTTAGGGCAGTCCAGCGAGTTAATGGGCGAGGTCTCGCACAGGTGTAGAATTACAAAATAGTCTTTCCCGGTAGCAGAGGATAGATCCAGAACAAAGTTAAGAAAGAAATATAATAAATTATTAAGATTTTATTCCTCTCAAATAGGTACAAGTATGTAGAAATAATTGTACTATTTTAAATAATTTCAGGAACATTCTCAGGAAACTGACAGTGTATTCTTTATGTGTAAACATTCACATATTTTGAGAATCAGGTAGTTAATCTATTTTACCTGGAGTTTGACTTTAGACAATATATTCCTGTTAAGTTATAAATACTGACTTAGTGTTAAAATATTCCGGTACAAATAATCTAGAATGCTTACAATAAAGTGCTTACAATGGTTATTAATCTTATTAATGCATATACGAATCCGCAGAATGCAATTTCTGTGCCAAAAGTGTGTCACCAGCAACTTTGGAAAAGGTTCCAGGATAGGTATATATGGTTCGTGCCGAAAACGAGCATGAGACTCTTTGTGTGAAACTGAGCGCGTGTTTGAGGAGCTCTGCAGGCGTGCTGTACTCAGAACAACCAGGTCTATTTATAACGTAACAAATGATTTTAAAGGCACCACTGGAAGTCATCACCGAAATGGTATGTTTTGTGATGCTTTCAAATTCGACAACAATTTTGAAGACAGTCTTTAGGCCATTAAGCCACTTCTGATCAACCTGTCCCTGAAAGATATTGGTGGTGTGTCTGAACTCAAAGTCGAGAATGTGTTGCTGGAAAAGCGCAGCAGGTCAGGCAGCATCTGGGGAGCAAGAGAATCGTCGTTTCGGGCGGGAGCCCTTCATCAGGAATTCATCATTCTCCCCTCGGATGCTGTCTGACCTGCTGTGCTTTTCCAGCAACACACTCTCGACTCTAATCTCCAGCATCTGCAGACCTCACTTTCTCCTGTCTGAACTCAAGGTTAATACTCACTTTGACAGCGAGATGCCTGAGGATGTGCAGTAGTTATCTACAGCTCTCCAGCCTAAATTAATTAAAGCCTAATGTCCAATGTTAATAGATCACACTAGCAAAGCTAATCCAAAACTGAATTAATTTAGCTGCAGCCAAATTGTGTTAGCAGAGTGTCAGAATTTATTTTTTTCCTCCTTGTTTCCAGGCTGAAAAGCTAAAGACTTCCTTATAACTCAGATCATTCTATAAGAACTTAGTATCATGATCTTTCTTTGTAATCTTCTCTGACTAGAAATGAACCTTTTCAGCAAGGGTAACCTGGGCTTCAGGACTGCACAATTTGATCATGGCTCTCACTGATTTGAAATTTACAGTTGGCTATATAATTCACTTGCACATTTATATAGAAGCTCCTTTGGTTCAAATAGGACATTGCAGTGTGATTTGAAGGCTTAATGGTTGTGATCAGTAAATTCCTGTGCTTTGGGAAAATGCTGCAAGATGACAAAAATGGACAGCTCTGTAATGCTGCTGTTGCTAACTTGTGAAAATGGAATCAAAAGACAGAATCTTATAGGGGTCTGAGCAACATGTGCTATGGCAAAATGTGTGGCAGAATTGAATGAGAAGTCCAGTGAGTTCCATCTCAAAATTCCACGGAATGCCATGTTGGATATAATGCAACAGCATCTCAAGGTACAATTCAAGGGGGTTCAGCTGAAGGCACCTTGCATCTATGGACATTGGCATCCAGCATATGTTAGCCCATCATGACCTCTCCAGTTCACTGACAGGTTGCTCACAAAGCACAGGCTTGCATTGGACAGAACAGCAGCAATCAGCACTGAGAGGTTACAGCTGAGACTTGGGCAGAGTACATCTCAGAGGAGAAAGTGAGCACTACAGACGCTAGAGATCAGAGTTGAGAGCGTTGGGGTGGGGATGGGGATAGGTAGATGGGAATGTGATAGGTAGATGAAGGTGAGGGTGCAGGTGAGAGGTTGGAGAGGAGGGTGGAGTGGATCGGTGGGAAGGGAGATGAACAGGTAGAACAGATCAAGAAGGCAGTGTTGTGTTGGAAGGTTGGATCCGGGTTAAGGTGGGGGGAGGGGAAATGAGGAAACCAGTGAAATTCATATTGATCCTATGTGGTTGGAGGGTCCCAAGGCAGAAGATGAGGCATTCTTCCTCCAGGTGTCGTGTGGTAAGGGTCTGGCGATGGAGGAGGCCCAGAACCTGCATGTCCTTGGGAGAGTGGGAAGTGGAGTTAAAGTGTTCGGCTCTGGTGGTGGGGATGTTTCGTGCATGTGTCTTCGGCCACAAGGTTGTTTCATGCATGTGTCATCTCAGGTCAACTGTCTTGGAGCTCAGTCATTTTGTGCCCACCTGCATGCCCATACCATCCATGCCTTGCTTTGCCATGTGACATCTTAATTAGTGTGTTTGCACTTCAGCCAGAGATGAAGGCTACTGTCATTTTGAGGAAGTGGAGTAATAAGCCCATGAAGATGCTGCAGCTGAATGGCTACTCAGGATGGATGAGTGTGCAGGAGCCCCAGAGATTTCAGGCCTTGACTTCATTTCCTGTGCATTAGTGAGGCACAGTGGCAATGCAGACCCCATATGTCCAGGACATGGAGAAAGAACTTTGCCAGATGCTGGAGTGGAACCTGAGGGCTGTGGGGGAGCACAACCATCCTCTTCTGGAGATTGTAGAGAACACTGCACTGGATCTCTATGCGATTGGCTTTTTGCAAAAAGCGATGGGAGACCTGTGTGGGATATCTTAGTGGTGCACCCACTAATGCATCAGGGCAGTGGTAAGGTCACAGTTCATTTCGTTCCCTCAAGATGTAGTCAGTGCTGCAGCCTGAACAGTTAATTTGGTAACATTGCTGGCTTCTCCCGGGTCAGGGTACCATCAACTACACCTATGTGGCACTAAAATGCTAATATCAGAACACAGCAGAATTCATCAAGAGAAGGAGTTCCATTTGATTAATGTGCAGGTGATCTGTGATCTTTGTTAGTTCCAGAGGTGTGTGCTCACCATCCTGGCAGCTGTCATGCTTATATATTCTGGAGCACGCTCATGTACCTGGTGCTTTTGAGAGTCTAGGTGCCTTATAAGACTTGTTACTGGATACCCATGGTGACCATGTTTCATGATACCATAATGTTACCCCTGATTGTTGTACAGCACAGATTTATTGCAACCTATGCCTCAACCGTGGCTCTTGTAGAGTACATTTCCATCCTTGGACTGGACTGGTATGATGGGGAGGGCATACAGTATAGTTTGAACAGAGTGTGTTGCATTATCCTGGTGTGCTGTTCTCTGCATAGTACAAAACAAGATGATGTCCTGGTTACATAGGAATTGGGGGAATGATTCCAGTCATCTGTGGAGGAAATGAGGTCATTGAAGGAGGAAGCTGTTGTTGTCCCTGACAGAACTCAGCTGTGACAAGTACTACCTGCCAGATAGAAACTCATTGATGGTTGGCATTGTGACCAAAACATTTTACAGTCAACGATTGCTGTACCCAGCACCCTTCTGTTGGAGGTGTTTGTCAATGAGTTTCTATCTGGCAGGTAGTACTTGTCACAGCTGAGTTCTGTCAGGGACAATAACAGCTTCCTCCTTCAATGACCTCATTTCCTCCACAGATGACCTGCCAAATGGTTGGCATTGTGGGGATGAAGTTCTGCTTTTCTTAGCTTCATATTTACTTCTTTTTCCTTGTTTTAAATAAAAGTTCACATGTATGTTAATATTTGTTCAACTTATAACCCGTATGTGATTTTCCCCTGCAAGACAATGACAAGATTTGAGCCCACAATGGACATTAGTCATAGGGTAGCACTGATTCAGAGGGTGTTCAAATGGGATGTAGCTACTGACCGGTAAAGCGTGAGACATGATGAGAGAATTGCATTGTATATATGGGGAGTGTTAGCCATACCGGATATGTGCCATGGACAGCATTACTTTGTGGCTGCTATATTATTTTGTTGCTGGTGAAGGGTAATACTGGATTGCTAATGATTGTGTAGGTGCACAGCGGCCTTACAAAGATGGTGTGGGCATAAGGGATGTTGGTATTTTGGCAGATATCTGCTGAAGCTAAGTTATTATGGGAAAGATATGTGTTAAAATGGGGTGGAAACTGGATGCAAAAAACACCATAACGTTAGGATAGATAATTAATGAAATGCATTTGTAAAGATAGGATGAAAAACCCCATCAGGCCTTGCAGCCAAAAACTTTCCAAAAAGCTAGACGCAACTCGCACCTCACCAAAATATTGCATGTTTAGTCCAATGGTGTTCTTTTGAACATTGCCACTTGTCAAGTGTTTTGCATGCATAAATTGATACTTACAATACAAGTATGAGTCTACACCTTGCTTGTTGTTGTCATCATTTTTCATGAAATGTTCACTGAAGCATTGAAAGCTATTCTTATTTAAATGGTGACTGAAAATATATGAATCTTTGACATTTCTTCCAAATAGGTGATAATCTTGATGGACATACATTATATAGTTTGGTAATTAGTCAGCAAACAAATGCTGATGAACTTTCCATTATTTCCTTTATGACCTGGAATTCAGCCTTTTAATATTCTTTGTAACTCTGCACTTTGTTGTCAGATAATCATATGATTCATGAAGCTGGCAAGAAATCAATATATCTCTAAATATATAATTCATCAAACCACACTTGCCCATTTCCTATGGCCAGAGTACTGCATGAAGTTTTAGGTTGCAAACTTATGAACACAAAACCAAAGAGAAAAGATATACAAGTAAATTTTAATGCTCTTGAACCTGAAATAAAATTACCTTTACAAATGTACTACAGTTGAAAAGAACAACAATTCGGCCCAAACATAGCATCATAGGATTCCTATAGTGCAGAAAAAGACTATTTGGCCCATTGAGACTGCACTGACACTCTGAAAAGCATTCCGCCCAGAACCAGCCTCCTATGTATCCCTGTAACCTGCACTTACCATAGCTAATCCACCTAGATTGCACATCCAAGGACACTACAAACAATTTAGCATGGCCAAGCCACTCCACCTGCACATCTTTGGGCTGTATGAGTAAACCAGAGCACCTGACGGAAATGTACACAGACACAGGGAGAACATGCAAACTCCACACTGACAGTCACTCAATGCTGGAGTCAAACCCAGGTGCTGTGAGACAACAGTGCTAACCACTGAGCCACGATGCTGACAAAGTAAAAACATACACGGTCCTCCTGCTTGTGCTATTTCTCAACTGGTTCTGCTGATCTCCTGTTAATGTTAAGTTTGGGGCAATACTTGTGGAATTCAGGTGCAAAATATTTTAAAAGCAAATGAAGCCACTTAGAACTCAAAAATGGCGAAAAGAATTATGCTCCATCAACCTTTCCCATCCCACCCTTATCTTCATAATTTACCCACAAAACAAGTTATTGCTCAACATCAAAGGCTGAAAAATTGTTTTGGATTTGATTGGCACAGCATAACATATATGCTGAGGAATGCAGGAACTCCCAACATAACCAGAACTTGTTGGTACTAGCTGGTTTTGAAAGCATGATTTGGTTAGTATTAATTTTTTCAGAAATTTGCAGGTGTAATTATTTCAGTGGCTTTCTTCATTAAAAATCAAATTTAGAATCAGATATGATATTGCGCAAACTAAGGCCTCTGGTCCATTATATCTGTATTAGCTCTTTGAACAAGTTATCGAATTAATCCTACTTCCCTCTCTTTCCTCATTGCCTTAAAATTCCCCTTGCTATTTTAATGACCATAACAATTCTCTCTCTGGTTGTCTGTCATTGTTTGGCTCAAATTTAGGAGAACTTGACTTCCACACCTTATTTGTGGTCAGATGGTAGACTCATTAGAATTTGGCCCCTGTCACTTTCAGAAGTACAAGTTTAAAGACCTTTTTGCCAAAGAACTAATTCATACAAGTCAATGAAAATACATACTGTTGTTCAGTTTAGAAATGTGCAGGTTGTCTAAGGCAAATCATTCATGAGTTGTGACATATGCTGACTTTTTACTGAAGAAGAATGTATTAGACTATTCTGAACTTAGTTCTAAAAAATCAAAGCTTTGTGTCTTGCAATCGTCAGAATATTAACACAAGAAAAATCAACTTAGACAGGAAGCTGCAATTTATATAACTTGAAAAGAAGATGCTGTTTGATCGAATTGATTGCAATGGGATGCAGCAGGAACAGTTAACTGGAAGCCTAACTGATGATCTTAAATTGATTTCTAGTGTAATTCTTTTTGCCATCTCGATTGCTTAGTTATTTGTTGTCTAATAGCAGATGTTGTTTGAGCTTTGGGCTATCATAGGCTAGTTGAATATGATCAGCATGCTGCCTGCTATGGATAGTCAAAAGGATGTGTTGTTTGATATGGTCTTCCAGTCTAGGAGATACAGCTTACAAACCTGGCATCACAAGGACCCTGATATATCTTGTTGCTTAGTTGTGTGGTAGAAAGATTTTTTTTTTGGCTTGATGACAGCATCTTGTTAATGGAGATGCATGTGTTTACTACATGACCTCACACTGCACTAAACTCCATTTGCCAAGCTTTTACCCATTCATTCAACCTATCCAAGTCCATTTAGAGATTCCTTATGTCCTCATCACAACATGCCCTCCCAACTGTTTTGAATCATCGGAAAATTTTGATACATTACTTCTCCAAGTATTAATATAGATAGCAAATAATCAAGATCCTAGGACATATGACTCTATGACTTCCTTCTAGCCTGAAAAAGGCACATTAATCTTGACTCAGTCTTCTGATTATAACTAATGCAATATATGCTAATGCAATTCTATGCTAATGCAATATATGACCTCTAATTTCATGCAATAACCTTTTATTTGGCATCTGAAACATAAACAGAATTGAAACTCAGCAAGTCTGCAGCATCTGTGATGAGAAAGCAGAATTTCAAGTCCAGTGACCCTTCTTCAGAATGGTCATAGAGTCATAGAGATGTATAGCACAGAAATAGACTCTTCGGTCCAACCCGTCCATGCCGACCAGATATCCTAACCAATCTAGTCCTACCTTCCAGTATAGCCCTCCAAACCCTTCCTATTCATATACCCATTCAGATGCTTTTTAAATGTTGCAATTGTACCAACCTCCACCACTTCCTCTGGTAGTTCATTTCGTACACGTACCGCCCTCTGCATGAAAAAGTTGCTCCTTAGGTCCCTTTTATATCTTGCCCCTCTCACCCCGAACTATGTCCTCTAGTTCTGGACTCCATCAACCCAGGGAAAAGACTTTGTCTATTTATCCTATCCATGTCCTTCATGATTTTATAAACCTCTATAAGGTCACCCCTTAGCCTCTGATGCTCCGGGGAAAACAACCCTAGCCTATTCAACCTCTCCCTATAGCTCAAATCCTCCAACCCTGGCAACATCCTTGTAAATCTTTTCTGAACCCTTTCAAGTTTCATGACATCTTTCCGATAGGAAGGAGACCAGAATTGCATGCAATATTCCAACAGTGGCCTAACCAATGTCCTGTACAGCCACAACATGACCTCCCAACTCCTTCAGAACTTCCTTTAAAAAACTTGGCTGCTGGCTAACAGGACCGGGCAACTTGGCTGCCTTAACTCCCATTAGTTTGTCATAAGATTCCTCATGCCATATCAGGGGAATGTTGGATTTGCCTGGAGAATGGTACAATGTTTTTGAGAGGACAAAAAGATTTCCATGGGCAATCATCAGTGTGCTCTACTATACTGCTTTCTCGCTATTGTCAATGCTAGCTCATTTGTAATCTGCACATGCTATTATCTCTTTTGCAAACCTAATTTGCTCCCTTTCGCAAAGAAGAGGCCAGCACGGAGACCCACATTCCCACCTTCCCTTCTGAGAAGGAAGCTACTCTATATTGACTAGATTCAGGACCACAATCTTGTGAATGATCTGGATTACTGATGCAATTTCACAGTAGGTTGAGAAAGTAATGTTGCACATCCGTGGCAATCAGAGGACTGCTGGAGGCCAGACATTTGCTCAGCCTCAGGCAAAAGATGATTCCATAGTCTCAACCATAAAGAATTTCATCAAAATGTAAACAAGCACAGGAATGGAAGGCATGTTTGTCAGAGATGGTTGGTAAACTGGATCGAAAGATGGTGGGTCCTCAAAGTTATCAGTGCTACGTTGACTTTGGCATGCATCCATCTGGCTGCCTCCATTGACATGCTGGCTTCTACAGTGGATAGCCAGTCAAGCACATTTATTGTCTGCCAGATAAGGATACTCCATTGCTCTTGCCATGGATGCTCAGCATTTAAGGGTAAAGCGTTAAGGCACAGTGACCTCATTCCAGTTTGCACCTTACTGCAATGTCAAATTCTGCAGAGGTCCAAGATGAGAAGGGCAGTCCTGCATCTTGATAGGATACTCTCAGTAGGCTTAAGCCCTCTAGGCTCATGCATTCTCAAGTATGACCAGGCAGATCTTCCAGGCCAACGGAACCAACTGCAGAACAAGCACCTCCTAACCAGTTGTTGGTGTCAGGACTACAGTTACACATAGTGGGAGGGAAGGGAAGGAAAAAAGTTACACCATTGGAATGAGAGAAAGATCACTATTATGTAAATATATATGATTTGCAAACTTAAAAAGCCTCCTTTAATGACTTTGTTGCTGCTGGACCTAGTAAAGTCCATATCCATTTGTGAGATGGGTAACAACTTCAGACATCCCAAGGATGAAAGATGTTGTAATGGCCAAGTATTGCTAGCATCTCAGGCAACCAACTTCTTGACTGCAGGTACCCTCAGACCTTACCTTGAACCATGAACGTGATGACAGCAGCTAATACACTACCCTTTAATTGAATAAAACTAAGGTTAAATGCTGTGTGCAGGGATTATGATAAAGCCTGCCTTGCATAATTAGTTCATACTTACACCCACCATGTAATGTGAAAGTACAGATTCAGTGATGATTCAATAGTGTACAGTGGTTGGAAGCAACTGAGGAAGATTCTGGGAGATATCAGCTTGCTCACCATTACAGAGGAGGGGATCATGGAGAATCCGCTGTCAAAGGCAAGAAAGAGATAAGACAAGGTTATATTGTTTGTATGTAAGAGCGCAGAGTATACTGAACAAAACTGGGGCATTGGAAGCAGAAATTGCTATAGGGGGATATGGCATTGTAGCATTGACAGAAACGTGGCTCAAGCCAGAACAGGACTGGATACTTAACATCCTGAGTTATAAAGCTTTTAGTAGAAATAGATTGAGTAAAAAGGGAGAAAGCATAGAAGTCTTGGTCAAAGATTGTATCGTTGTCCTTGAATGAGGTATAGTTTTTGAATTTGAATCTATATGGTTGGAGGTAAGAAACAGGAAGGGAGCGTTGAATTTGTTGGGTATTTATTGCAGACCTCTAAATAGTAGGGGTGAAGTAGAAGAGAGCATTTGTAACATGAACATGCAAGTCTGCAGACAAGTAGAATTATGATAATTAGTGATTTAAATCACCCTAAGGGTAGACAGGGAAAAAGATAGAGTAAATAGCACAGAAGGGCAGATATTCCTACAATGTGTGCAGGAGAACGCACATTTCTAGTTCTACCAGGGAGGGAGCTATGTTGGATCTTGCCCTAAGAATTAAGGCAGGTCAAGTGGACGACGTCAAAGTACAGGAACATTTTGGAAATAGTGATCATAATATAATAAGTTTCAATATTAAATTGGAAAAGGATAAAATTCAGTCAATAATTAAGATTCCACACTGGAAAAGCACACATTTTAGGGGTCTAAAAGTTGAACTTGACCAGGTTGATTGAAAGACATTTTGGTGAATGAAACAGTGGATGAAAAATGTGAGACTTTCAAAAGAGAAATGAATAGGGTGTAAGCTAGGTACATACCCATGAGAAATAAATAAGGGGGTAACCAAACCTAAATTTATTGACGAGAAAATAAGAAAGGAAGAGGAGGAATATAATGCGTATCGGAATACCAATAGTAATAGAAATTAGGAAGAATATGGGCGGCACGGTGGCACAGTGATTAGCACTGCTGCCTCACAGCGCCAGAGACCTGGGTTCAATTCCCGCCTCAGGCGACTCTCTGTGTGGAGTTTGCACATTATCCCCGTGTCTGTGTGGGTTTCCTCCGGGTGCTCCGGTTTCCTCCCACAATCCAAGTGAGGTGAATTGGCCATGCTAAATTGCCCGTAGTGTTAGGTGAAGGGGTAAATGTAGGGGAATGGGTCTGGGGGGGGTTGAGCTTCGGCGGGTTGGTGTGGACTTGTTGTACCAAAGGGCCTGTTTCCACACTGTAAGTAATGTAATCTAATCTAATCTAAGAATATCTCAAATGTAGGAGAGAGGCTAAGGCTCAATAAGAAGGCTAAGAGGAAACATGAGGAAAAGATGGCAAGCTGCACTAAAACAAATGATAAAATGTTCTTCAAACATATTATTGTTAAAAAATGTCAGTGTCCATATTATTGTAAAAGATTAGTGAAGGGTAGATTGGGGTCCAGAAGGAACAAGCAGTGTAACCTGTTCACTGAAGCAAAAGGTATGGCAGAGGTATTAAATGAGTACTTCGCTTTGTCTTCACCAGGTTAGAAAATGTTGACAATAGCCCATTTGAAAACATAAGCATTGATTAATTGAGCAGTATAGTGATAGTTAAAGAAGTGGTGCTAAAAAGGCTGGCAGCACACCAAGTAGAGAAGTTGCCAGGCCCAAATAGGATGCATCCCAGGATTGCTGAAAGAGGTAAAGAAACAGGCTATGGAGGCATTGACAGACATTTTTCTGTCTGAACATAAGATGAGACCAGGGAGGAGTTGGGGGGGTGGGTGGGGGGAGGTTACTGGAAGATTACATATTTATATTTAGACTTTCAGAAAGCATTTGTTATTTTGCCACATACCAGGTTGGTTTGCAAGTTAGAAATGTCTGGGATTGATGGGTCGTTGACTGCATGGATTATTAATTGGTTGAAGATAGGAAACAGAATGTGCATATAGTTTGGCGTTTCTCAGACTTGAAACAAGTTGAAAGTGGTGTTTCTCAGGTTCAGTGTTGGAACCCTTGCTTTTTTCTGATTTATATAAATGATTTGCAGATAGGTATTAAGGGTGAAATCTCTAAATTTGGAGATGATTCTAAACTAGGGAGAATAGTGAATTGTGAGGATGATGCTGAGTAACTTCAGAGGGACATTGGCAATTTGCACAAATAGATTGACACCTACAGATGAATTTTAATGCAGAGAAATGTAAGGTAATACATTTTGGTAGAAGAAACATGGAAAGACAACACAGGCTCAATGGTACAATTTGGAGGAGAGTACAGGAGCAGGTGGACCTTGGGGTTCACGTGCATAATTCTCTGAAAGTGGCCAGAGAATGTTGGAACCGTTGTTAAGAAGGCTTATCGTATCCTTTTGTTTATAAATATTGGCACTGTCTATAAAAACGAGGAAGTGATGCTACACCTCTATACATCATTAGTCAGATGATATTTGGAGTTCAGTTCTGAGCACTTATTTAAGGAAGGATGTTTAAGCTCTGGAGAGAGTGCAAAGGAAAATTACTAGTTGATACCAGAAATGAGGGAGTTTAGAGACATAGAAAGATTAGAGAAATTGAGCTTATTCTGCTTGGAGCAGAGAAGATTAAGAGGAGACTGTATTGAGGCGCTGAAAATTATGAACAATTTTGACAGGGTAAAGAAAGATATGTTGTGTCCACTAGTTGGTATATCAGTAACTAGGAGTCATGATTGCCATAGAATCATAAAATCCTTACACTGCAGAAGCAGGCCATTCAGCCCATTGACTCCACACCAACCTTGTGAAGAGAATTCCACCCAGACTCACCCCTATCCAATCCTTGTAACCCTGCATTTCCCATGGCCAATCCACCTAGCCTGCACATCCCTGGGCATTGTGGGCAATTTAGCATGGCTAATCCACCTAAACTGTAACATCTTTTGCCTATGGGAGGAAACCTGAGCACCTGGAGAAAATCCATGCAGACACAGAGAGAGTGTGTACCTCCACCTGAGGTGGGATTCAAACCAAGTCTCTGGCATTATGAGGCAGCAGTGCCAACCACTGTGCCACCCATTGTCATTTCAAGACTGTCAGCAAGAGAGCAAGGAGTGAAATGAGGAGAAACCTCTTTACTCAGAGAGTTGTTAGAATTTGGAATGCATTGCCTGTGAGAGGGGTGGAGGAACATTCCATAGAAGGTTTCAAAAGAGAGTAGGGTGTATATTTGAAAGTGATGAATTTAGAGGTTTGTGGACATAAGGTTGGAGAATGGGACAAGCTGGGTAGCTCATTTATGAGCTGGTACAGACATTATGGGTCAAATGGCCTCCTTCTATACTGTAAATTTTATGATTCTGATTCTGTCTCTTGCAAAACTTCTTTGATTCTGTCTCTTGAGGCAAAACTTAATTCTATCAACTTTTTAAGGCAGATCATGACCATTCAATTACAATGGGCAGTTCACATGCCCACTCTCTCTCAGTCTGCTGAGAGAAACTGTACAAAGCACTACCTCTCTCAGGTTAAACATTGTCCTCCAGGATGCTTAAACATTTCAGGGCAATTCAGCAGTCTGCCAGAAGGTTGAAGACTAACTGATGAGAAAATGGTGAAAAAGAGATGCCTCAGATTTGCTCCGCGCTGCCCATCGTGAGAGATTTCACCGGCAATTTTGATCTGGTGATGTTTAATGTGGCAGATTTGATTAGGGTGCTTAAGGTGAAGGAACCCCCCTGGTGACCACTATAAATTAGAATTCACCCTGCAGTTTGAGAAGAAGAAGCTGGAATCAGTATTACATTTGAGTAAAGGTAACCACAAAGACATGAGGGAGGAACTGGGAAGTATTAACTGGAAGGGAGTCTAGCAAAGAAGATAGTGATGCAGCAATGGCAGTAGTTTATGGGGGTAATTTAGGAGGCACAACAGAAATTCATCCCATGAAAAATAAAACATATGAAGGGGAGAACAAGGCAGCCATGGCTGACAAGAGAAATCAGGGAGTCCTGATAAAGGGCTTTTGCCCGAAATGTCGACTCTTCTGCTCCTCGGATGCTGCTTGACCTGCTGTGCTTTTCCAGCACCACACTCTCAACTCTAGTCTTCAGCATGTGCAGTCCTCACCTTCACCTAAGAGAAGTCAGGGACACCATAAAAGCAAAAGAAAAAGCTTACAATGCAGTGAAGATTAGTGGGATGCCAGAGGATTGGGAAGCATTTAAAAACCAGCAGAGGATAACTAAAAAAGCAATGAGGAGGGAGAAGGTGAAATATGAAGGTAAGCTGAGTTTTTCTTAGATATATAAAAGGTAAGGGAGAGGCAAGTGGATATTGGATTGGATAAAAATGAGGCTAGAAAAGTATTACTGGGAATCAAAAAATGGTGGGGGATCTGAATAGGTACTTTGCATCAGTTTTGTCAGCAGAAGATCTCAGTAGCAAATCAGAACTTCAAGAGAGTCAGGGGCAGTGGTGAGTGGATTATATGGATCCCCCACCATATAACCCATATGCTAGCAATGGAGGGGGTTCAGAGGATGCTTACAAGAATGATCTCGATAATGAAGGACTTATATGAGAAGTGGTTGAGGATCCTGGGTCTGTACTCGATGGAGATTAGAAGGATGAGGTTGGATCTCATTGAAACTTACAGAAAACTGAGAGTCCCAGATAGAATGGACATGGAGAAGATGTTTCTACTAGTAGGAGAGACTAGGACCAGAGGGAACAACATCAGAGTGAAAGGACAACCCTTTAGAACTGAGATGAAGAGGAATTTCTTCAGCCAGAGAGTGCTGCATCTCTGAAACTCCTTGCTGTGGAAGGCTGTGGAGACCAAGTCATTGACAGCAATTAAGACAGAGATAGATAAGTTCTTGATTAGTATGGGGATCAAAAGTAGAAGGTAGGAGAATGGGGTTAAGAAAAATATCAGCCAAGGGTGGAGTGGATTGAATAAGGCAAATGACCTAATTCTGATCCTAGGTCTTATGGTCTTATGCATGCCACATGAAGATGTTAAGCCAACAGAATCAAAAAAGCTACCTAACTTTAGTAAATGTAGTGTTAGTGCTTATCTCACTATCTGCTGCTGGCTCTCTAACAGTGAGCAGAACCTATAAACAGAAAATACTTTAACTTGGGATCACTCGTAGAAACAAAACGTACAATCATTTGGATAAACAAACATTTATTCAGCAACAGAAAACTTTGAGGACTGCACAACAACCAGGTCCACATGTACTTTGGACTTACCAGAGGCTGCTGGCTATTTGACCAACAGAAAATTGCACAATGAAACAAAGTCTAAACCCAAACCATTCATCCTGAAGGCAGGATTCACTTAGGTTCTCTCTGGCTTTTTGTTGTCAATGGCATATTGCTCTAACATGCACTCCTGGATGTCCCATTCTGTCAATGACCTGATCATCAATTTTAGCTTCATTTTTAGAAAATTGCTGTTGATCTCTCATTTCCACATTATCCAGTAAATCCTCCTTTGCTGGCAGCAGTTGTGAAGGGCACAGCTAGCCCAAATGATGCAGTATATTTTTTCTGGGCTATACAGAAAACGTAGCAATCTAGGCCTCAGCCTAATGAAGCCTATGATTTGTTCCACTGTGGATCTCTTGGGCAGCATTGTATTTTTGTTCTGCGTCTGTCTGAGGGTTTTGTAAAGTTGTCATGAACTACAATTGGAGAGGTAACTGTTGTCTTCAAGTAGTTCTCCCTGTATGGCCTGAGGGCCACGGAAGGAGGCAGGAACCTATGAGTTTTCTAGTTTGTACGCATCGTGGCAGCTCCCAAGATATCTGGCACCTCTAAAATCTGGCACCGATAGTTACAAATAAGTTGAACATTGATGGATGGGAAGCTTTTCCTGTCGACAAACTCTGCAAATTGGTGATAGGTTGCTCTCAAAGGAAAATGGAGGTAGTCTGTGGTGCACTGCACTGAGAGAGAATCAGTGATGGTGGAGAATCTCATTGAATCTCTTTATCCAAAGGGAAGGACATAAACAGTATAATCTGGAATTAATGGCATTAATGACATCCCAGATGCTTGGGACATGTCATACTCCTTGAAACAAGCTACTGGTATAAAAATTAAAGGTACTTGTATGGTAGCTGTAACTTTGATAGTCACCAGGGTGGGATCATCACTTATTTTCTTCGGGTGAAAGTGCTCCACCGGGAAATGACTCAATTCAATGATGATGACTCAATACATCCTTAGTCTGCTCTTGAAGTGTGTTTCCCATAGTTATAGAAAATGACAGCAAAGTCTGGAAATGCCAGGTCTTACATCCTCGTGGAATCTTCTTTTCAGTTTCTACTTTCAGTCCAAAGATGTGCAGGTCAGGTAAATTGGCCATGCTAAATTGCCCGTAGTGTTAGGTATAGGGGTAAATGTAGGGATATGGGTGGGTTGCGCTTCGGCGGGTCGGTGTGGACTTGTTGGGCCGAAGGGCCTGTTTCCATACTGTAATGTAATCTAATCTAATCTAATCTACCCTTGAAGACTGTGTGGCAGCCATTGCTCTTCCTGCTGACAAAGTTGTAGTTGTTTTCTCCTTTGATGATGTCTTTGCCTATGCAACAAGGCCACAGGGATCTAACAACTGTGATGTCCATCCCAGATGCATGAGCCAAAACTCTGTGTGTCATATTGAGAAGAGAACAATATTTATATAGTACTCCTGAGCTCTCAAATCTATCACAATGAAATCCCATGTTATGCTCTGATTCAGCCATGAGGGCTTTACAAGAAGGCAATGCCTTGCTCAGAGTTCTAAGGAATGTAAGGTTATCCAGATGTATGGTGCACAACCAAAATGTTCATGCTGCACTGGAGTAATGGAATATTGGAATTAATCCAACGTGACAGCAGCCTTCCAAAAAATGTCATCCTTGAATATCACCAACAGTTCAGTATGAACATGGCAGCTCTGGAACACTTTCTTCTCGAATCAAGTATGTGATTCAGAAATGTCAAACCCATGTGAAACGTTTAGTGTTTGATTAAAATTGCTTATCTGACATGACAAAGAGGTAATTAAATGAAAGTTGTACAATTGTCATAATGCATGAGACCAGAACTATTATGTTCATTGTTGTAAAAAAGAATGACTTGCTAGTGAATTGTAGTTTGATGCCAGATGGCATTACTGAATCATCAGACATGTGATTAATATAATTGCCCCTAGCTGGGCCTCAGATTCAAACAATTATACTCCATTCCTAAGAGAAAAAACATGAACATGCTTTGTTCCTTCTGCACGGGATGACAGCCTTTTGTTTTGTTATTGCACCACTGACTTTTGATCGAATATGGCAAGGTTTCAACTTTGTATCCTTGTGAGTGACTTGCAGGCCCTGTCTGAAAAGCATCACGAATCTACTATCCTTCACATGTTGAATTGTGTTGCTGTGTCTGTGTCCCCAATAAGATTTCCACCTTCCCCAACCCCATTTCTATTCAACTCTTTTATATAACTGTTAATATCCCCAACTGATCTCACACCCCAGTAAAATGAATACCAAAACCACACTAGAACTTCTCACTCTCTTAAGGTTCAACAGATGGCCCTTGATAAATCTCTTGATTATTAATATCCAAACCCCCATGAGGACCATAGCTCAATACCTGGACTAACGCTGCAAGACAGCCCAACTAATATCTCTGCAGCAGCCTGACTGGTGCACCTGAAATCCCTGGATGAGCTGTATTGGACCTGCACGACTAACTGTGGCCCAATTACCAGATTGCAAGGATGTAGATCCCCATACTCTGGGTTGGACCAAGTGCTAGAGTGACTGTGATCAAACCTTTGGACTAGAATCAGACACTCTTTGATTGACCATCTGACTGATCATAGTCCCCCTTTACTGTACTAAGCACTTGTCTCATTGATTTTCAGACAGTCATTTGGTTGAAGCAAATATAGTGTGTTTGCTATATACACTGTTGGAACATATTCTGAATATGACTTTGATATAGCACATTTCCGTACAGAACCCAGTCTACCCCCTTGTCCTCTGAAGCATGGCAAGCAACTGTGTGAAAAGGTCAGAAGCTAGAAGCTTGTAAGAGCTTAAATGCTGAAACACATTGCTAGTCAGACACTGCAAACCAAACTGATAGCCTCTAAGTAAGCATAACATGAGTGAGCATTGAGGAAGTAATCTAACAGACACAAGATGCATCCTGTGTAAATATGTGAGATGCTTTCTATGCTCCTTTGTGCAGCGTGACTTGGCAGAAGCATGTAAGTCCTGAACTCCAAATTGAAGTTCTGAAGGGATAGAGTGCTGCGTGAGTTGGCATGATGATGAGTTGAGGCTGATGGTTTTGCTGATGCCCACGTGTATGAATCAAGAGTGGATGAGAACAGTATCCATGAAGCATGCAGAAATGGTGTGGTGAAGACAGAGTTGTCTGAAGGGCCAGAAGAGGAACCAGCGATTTGCTGTTACCAGGTAACTTCTGTGACTTTCAAGACAGGAAGTGGCACCTTCTAGTTTCTTGGGGAAAGAAGGAGAATTGGGAACTGCAGAGAAATTAGATGAATTTGGTTAATAACGAGATGCAAATTCATGAAAACAAGATAAATGCTGCGCATTAGCAAGACTCTGACCCTGGACTTGAAGGAAAAATTGGATTTCTTTTTCTTGACACTAAGATTCTGATTTCTCATTTTTGCTGTATGTTTCCTAACTTTCTCCCATTGCCCATGCTGCTCAAGGGGGCAGAAAAGTTTGTTCCATGCTTTAATGACAAGCTCCTTAATTTACACTCTGTAATCTGAGTAAAAACTAGGATATTTTCTACCGAACTTGTTTTATGACTGGAGTACGTTCAACTTCAGTACACCCATACATAAATATCTGCTAAAAAATCAAAACCAAAGATATGTAGTAATTGATGTTGGTATTTCAATGGAATTCCTTTTTCCTTAAAGCAACCTGTTTGGACATGTTATGACACACCTCTGTGGCAAGTAGGACTTGAACAGGCTTCCTGCTCCAGAGGTTGCAAAACTATCATTGTGCTACAGGGCTCTACAATGGCTCATATGTGTCAAAAAAGAATAATACTATGCAATAATACTTGCCTTCCACCAGCGCTACTTAAAGAGCTTGAAACAATGCTTGTATTTGTTATTTGCACACAATCTCCATCTACTTTTCTCAGTAAAAACCTCAGTATTGATACAAGCTCTGCATTTCCTTTCTTTGTACAAGGCCTTGGATTGCCCACATCTGGGGCACTGCATTCAATATTGGTCTTTCGCATAGTTCAAGGTATTAAGATGCTGGACTATTTTGATTTGGACAATAGTAAACTGAAACATAGGGCAGCATTTTCCAGTCCCAGAGATGTCCAGCAGAATTGGGGTAGGTGAACTTAATCAGACAAGAAACACAAATATACTTCCTGTTGTTCAGTTAAACTTCAGGGATTAAGTTCTCCCATCAGAAGACAGGAAAAGAATTTTGCCAGTTGGCATTGAGAAGCTTTACCTGTATGTATTGCATCTCAGTAAAACCACAATTACTACAATTAACGTTGTCTTCCCAGTTAATTTCTACTCAGTTGAGAAACCTGAAGCTTCAGGTACTTCACAGCAAAATGCACCTGGTGACAGACTCCCTTCTTCCACTTCAGTAGATGAACAGCTGGTGCTTTGTCTTTATAGCAAAATGGCTACAAATGATGCCTTCAATCACTTGTGCTGTCACTCTTATAAGTGCAATCAATGTGTAGCGATGGTGTAGAGCAAGCTGTCTCCATGAGCCATTTGGCATAGGGGATACAGGGGACAGCTTCATGCTGAAGTGCACGTTTTAACATACATGGGAAAGTAGTGTTTATAGCTGAAGTGGAGGCTTTAGCACACTTAGTAAAGGGGTGTTGATGGTTAAAGGACAAGGAACAGCAGAAGTGTTAGACAGACAGTGGCTATGCCAAATTTCATGGAACTGCAAAAGCAGTAAACAGGGAGTTAAAGTGTCTGAACTGGGCTGACAGGGAGGTGATGGCATTGCAGTTATGTCACTGAACTAGTAATGTAGAATCCAAAACTGATGTTCTTGGTATTTGGGTTTGAATCTCAACATGGCAGTTGGTGAAATATGAATTCAATAAAAACCTGTAAGTAAAATCTAGTCTAATGGTCAACATGTGACGATTGTCATAAAACCCATCTGGTTCATTAATGCCCTTGGGGGAAGAAACCTGTCACCCTTGCCTGTTTTGGCCTACATGTGATTCCAGACGCAGGAATGTGATTGCCTAGCAAGTCTCTAGGTTCAGGGTCAAAAAAGAATTGGAATAAATGCTGTCTCAATAGCAGCATGTACATATTCCATGAATGAATAAAAGAAACTGCAATGAAGTTTAGAATAGGGAGTGGCTATGGCTGAACCACATAGAACCATGAAAGCTGTGAAGGGTGGAAAGGATAAGTCAGACAAGAGTATGCTCCAGTCATTTGGAAGGGTATTGGTCAGCAATCAATCTGGGGGCTGAGCCTCAGTTAGCCTGAGGTTGTGAGGCTTTTCCCAGTGCATTGCCCATAATGAGACCTACTCATGTCTGGAACTCTATCTGGTGAAGTGCATGAAATGATTAAAATCAAGTTTTCCAGGCTTTATGCAGCCAACTGGACGTGACAAACTGGTACTGTTGAAGGCACCTCACGATATCACAGGAAGTCGTCTCCTGAATTTGCAAGCTGTTAGTTGAGCACCTGCTTCCTCATGGATATGAAGGCAATCCTATTCCAGAAGATTACTAATGCTGTCTTTGCTAAAGATGCCAAAATGTATTAAATTCCCCTGGAATGCAGGGAATCTAGCCAGAGCAGTTGACTTTGCTGTCACTGCAGGATTTCCACAGGTACATCTGGGCACCCAATCTATCAGCAACCAGCAACATTCATAGGAAAGGCTTTCAATCCATGAATCTACAGATCATCTGTAGCCACTCCAGCCACATAATGCACATTGTCCAGGGAGCTGTTACAATCTTGCATTCTAGAACAGTCATAGGTCCTTGCAATTTTAGTTCCCCTTCACATTCAGAGATGGTTAACCCTTCAAAACTTGGATGATAACAGCTGTCAGGAATCCTCAGAATGATGCCAAGGAGAGTTACAATGCAGCACATGTTTCCATAAGGGCGATTGTAAAAGTCCATTGACATCCTAAAGATGAGGTTCATATGGGTTAACAGGTCAGACAGTGCAATATAATGTATCCCAGAGTCTCCCGCATTATGATGATTTACATTGCCTGTCACAACCTCACTTAACAGGACGGGACATCTTCAGAGATTAGTGACGGAGGAGTGAGAGGTCTGCTTTGAGGAGGAAGTTGAAGATGATGCTGATATAGTCCAGGAGTGTCCTCATGTTTGAGGCCATATTGTGATGAGGACATATTGCGATGAGGGCATAAGGAATCTACAACAGGATTATAGATAGGTATAGATAGTGGACAAAAAAAATTGGCAACTGGAGTTTAATGTATGAAAATGTGACATCATTCATTTTGGTAGGAAGAAGCAAAAGGCAGGCTATTATTTAAAAGGAGATAGACCCAAAAAAGTACAACACAGAGGAATCTGGGTGTTCCTGTGCACAAAATACAAGAATTGGCATGCAGGTACAGGAAGTAATTAAGAAGGAAAAAGACATTTTGTGCTTTAATGCTCAGAGGTTGGAGTTTAAAAATGGTGAAGTCTTGTTAGAAGTGTACAGCCCCCTTCCCCCTCCACATTCCTGATGAAGGGCTTATGCCCGAAATGTCGACTCTCCTTCTCTTCAGACCTGCCAGACCTGCTTTTCCAGCGCCATACTTTTAGACTACGATCCTGTTGAATGGCAAGGCATGCATACTTCTGCTTCTATTTCTTATGTTATTACTTTCATTTGGGTATTTATGTCATTAGCAAATTTGACAATTATAGCTTCCATCCCCTCATTTAAATTATTTTTTAAAAATTGTGAACAGTTGGGGTCCCAACAAGCCAGTGATTCTATAGGACACCTGTTGTTACATCTTGAAATCTGAAAAAGGCTCACTTATTCTGTTTCCTGCTCACCAATCATTCTTGTATTGATGCAAAGATGCTATCCTCTACACCATGAACTTATATTTTCTGCAAAAACCTTTCATGAGACACCTTATCAAATGCCTTCTGGAAATCTAAGTACAGTAGATTTACTAATTTTCCCAGATCTATAGCTTGTGTTACTTCCTCAAAGAATTCCAAAACTCTGGTCAAACATCAAAAGCTATTGTGGAAAATAAAAGCTCATGGTGTATGGGATAGCATATTAGCATTTAAAGATTGTCTGGCTAACAGGAAGTGGAGAATAGATATAAATAAGTATATTTTTTGTTGCTACAGGTAAATAAACATTGTTTATGTGAAGCACCTTTTTCTATTATGGATAAGTCATTGTTTGAAAATCAGAGGCCATCCATTTACAACAGATGTGAGGCTATTTTTCTTTCTCACTGTGATTCATTAGACTTTGCTTCTATTACATTTTAGGGAAGAGAGGGCCAGAGTTTTTGAATATTATTAAGGCATAGGTGGATAGATTCTTATTAAGAGAAAGGTGAAAGGTTTCAGGGTGGACAGAAATGTTGATGCAAGGTTACAATCAGATCAGCCATGATTTCATACAATAGCAGACAGGCTCCAGGGGTGGAATGGTATACTACTGTTCCTTGTTCATTTGCTTGAATATTCATATAATTAGATGGAAAAAGGAAGAATCTGTGAAAAATGAAGATTACTTGGAAATTACATGATTTTTGAAAATTTAAATCAAAAGGATATAGCTAGAGTATATGAATTTGACATGATTGGCCAATATTCTTTAATGGGACCAAACAATAGGAATGTCCTGAACTAAGGGAGTTGCATCAACAAAACCTACTCAGAAGCTGAATCAGAACCAAGACCTGAGTTCTATTGCTTAAGGGACAAAGCATTAATGGGGAAATAAAAACCACTTCAAATACCTTCAGAAAGTTTTGGCAGTAGTCCATGTGTAACAAAATTTGACCTGTGGCTCACAAAACTCCAATCGAGGCCACTTTGATATCAGGAAAACGTAGGCTAAAACATTAAAACATTTTATTGGCCAGGATTACTTAAATCGGGACATTTGCGAAAGCTATTCCTCCACTGAGTTATTTAATTTTCCACCACCATTCACAACTTGAAGGAAAAGAACAGCTGCATTTAGATCTGATTCATTAGTATGGGTTTGCTTAATTTTATCAATAGCAAGCTGTTTGGCATGCAAGTTGTTTACTGTTTCACTGAATTAACATCTTTCTTTTAGGTATGAATAGTGCTTCTCCTGGCATGTCTTCTGCACTCATCATTGAACCAGGGTTGGTCTCATGGCTCGATGGCAATATAGAGTGGGGATATACTGGTTCATGAGATTACAAATTGTGGTCAAACATAATTCTGCTGGGACTACTGCTCGGTGTCCAGGTTTGAGCTGCTAGGAAGTTTGAAGTCAATCCTATTTATCAAGATGGTACTGCCACAGAACATGTTGGATGATACTGACAATGTGAAGACAGTGGTCAGTCCTTCCAATAGCCAGGGACAGATCCATTTGTATCAGGTAGATTGGTGGAATGAGGTCAAGTAGAGTTTTGTTCTTGTTGCTTCCTCAACACTTGCCACAGATACAGTTTAGCAGACATGTCGTTTAGGACTTGATAGGAGGTTGGTAGTGCTACTGAGTCACTCTTGGTAGATGTTGAAGTCTACCATCCACATTCTTTGCCTTTGCTATCCTCACTGCATCTTTCAATTGGTATTCAACATGGCGGCGTGCTGATTCATCAGATTGATGCTGAAGTAGCAGAAGGACCATCCCTGAATTTTCAAAATTCAGAAACACTAAAGAATTGGAGAGTAGCACATGTGTTTAATCAATTTTCAAAATATTGTCTGTCCTTCTGCATCAGTTATTCAGTTTATACGAACTTCCAGAATATATTTGACAGTGATAATAAATTTACAAGTATCTGAATATGCCAACTATAATGATTTTGTTTACTTTAATCCCCTGAATGTTTTTTTCAATTATGGAAAAAAGACAACAAGATCTATTATATAAGTTGAAAGATCAATGCCCAGTACCTCCCCCCTCGAATTCCAGTGTGAGTACATGAAAATACATTGGGTATCATAATTACTTCATACATACTCAGTGATGCAGAAAGAACAACAATATTGTAGAGAAAAATCAAGCACAAATGTGTCCAGGTGACATTCATTATTTACTGATGTTTCCAGTGTACTGCAAAAGCCAAATGTAAATTAGCTATTTTAGTAGTGTCCCCTTCTTTTCACTGTCCAATTTGTTATTGGTGATGGGATTGTCAGGAAGGAATGATTGCAGTGAGGGCAGATGATTAGTGAATCTACTCTGGTCAAATCTATCTTTTTCAGAACAATGCTTCTTATTAGACATAGATTAAGAAGATTTCTTGATCAATACCTGTCTCATATGGAGGTTTTTAAAATATAAACACTATTAATTTCTTGCCCTTGTAACACAACCATCAAGGATTTAATGTATATTAGCTAATACATTATTAAGCACTGACAAATTTCAGTACATTTTGACTTATTGCATTATTAAGTAGCAGAATTTTTAAAATGGGATGTATTCTCAGGCATGAGCCATAAAGAGAACAACTACTCCATCTACAGTACAGAACTGGTCAAAAACTATCAACCTAAATTATTCAAGCAGGCATAAATTTGAATGGAGGTGTAGGGGTGCAGAAGATCACCCACCTAGCTTTTAAAATGTTGATTTTCCTGGGGTCTGTTTTATTATCATATCAGTAAGCCCACAGAATTGAAAACATTTGTATTTGGACACTTGCATTTTGGTGGAAGAAAAATAATGTGATTCTGGAAAACACAATGACTTGTAGCAGACAGAGGAGGTAGACATGCCAGCCAATCCTATTGTGCCTTGAAAAAAATGCTGCCTTATCCGGGTTCACCACTTACTTTGCCCTTCAGTCATGCATAAGAAACCAGAATTTTTCTTCTCTGTTTTCATATCTAGTACACTTCATTTGACTTTGTGTGCTGGTTTGCAGTCTTATATGAAGCTTAGGGGCCAGGAAATCCACAATTGTTTTCCTTTACTACACAACCTATTTGAGAAATAGAACAAAGTATAACAGCATAAGACACAAGAGCAGAAGTAGATCATTCAGTCCATCAAGTCTGTCCCATTATTCAGTGAAAATATTGCTGAGTTGATAATTTGCAACTCTACTTTTAAGCCTTTTCTTACTATCTAATTCAACCTTGAATATTGCTCTAGCACACTTTCCCAAACACACTTCAAGATTTCTTCCTCATAAAGACATAGAAACTAGAAGCAGGATTAGGCCACTCAGCCATTTGAGTCCACTATATGATCAGGGTTGATCCTCCATCTCAATGCCATGTTCCCAGTTTCTCTCTGAAAACATTGATGCCTTTACTATCGAAAAGATTATTAATTTCTTTCTTGAATTTACTCAGTGATCTGTTCTCCACAGTCTTCTGTAGTAGCATATTCGACAAGGTGAATATCCCCTCAATGAAAAAATGTTTCCTCATCTCTAACCTAAATGGCTAGAACTCCATATTCTAGAACTGACCCCCATGCACCTAGTATATATAGCTCCATTAGCATTTTACATTTTTCAATCAGGTCCTCTTTCTTTCTTTTAAACTCTAGTGAGGACAGGCCCAATCAATCCAATCTCCCATCTCCGGTATCAGCCGAATGAACTGTCGCTGTACTCCCCTTCTTTTCTTCCTGGTGGTAGAAATTTGAATAAAGATTCGTGCACCTTGTGTCTTTCACTGTGTCTCACACCTGCACACACACAACATGGGTGCTGGGGGGAAAAATAAGCACTACCGCAGTTAGGCGGTAGCATGGGAGTAAAACAAAAAAAAAACAGGGGCATCAGGGCTTCTGTTAGAAAAAAAATAAATACAGGATCAGAGGTACTGTACACTCTGAAAAAAAAACAGGAGGGCAGGGATTAAATCAAAGTAGAGTTGGAGGGGGAAATAATGCACTCCACTCCCTGCGGCGCCCACCTCTCCCTGAACAACTCCAGGGTATCGGTGGACACCGCGTGCTCCTTTTCCAGAGACACCCGGGCTCTAACGTAACCGCGGAAGAGGGGCAGGCAGTCGGCCCTGGACCTGTTTATGGCCAGTTTGGCCAGACCCAGGAGCAGACCTACAAGGAGGTCTTCAGACCTGCCTTCCCTCCTCCTACCGGGTGCCCGAAGATCAGGAGCGTGGGACTGAAGTGCAACCAAAAGCAGAGGAGGACGTTTTTGAGAAAATCAAAAAGGGAGTGCACACACCCACACCCACACCCAATATACACGTGGTCCATGGACTCCACAGCGCCACAGAACAAGCAGTTGGGCTGTGAGTCCGTGAACCACCACAATCTGCGGTTGCAGCACCCTCCACCCCAGATTCCCGATAGAAAGGGGGAGGACACCTGCGTAGAGAGCCCTCCACTGGGGATCTCCACCGCCTGGTGACAAATGGGCAGACACTCCTTTTTTTTTTCTTAAAATAAAGATGCAAACATTTACACCAAAAAACCCACTGTTTTATAAATTGAGTGAAACACCGTCACACACAAAATCTCACCATCATCACTCGACTGTGGCCCCACTGCCCAACACCGAGAAACAAAGCAAAACTCCAAACACACAACCTGCACAATCCCGAGACTGCAATGCAAAACCGCAGACCCGCGCGATGAAAGATGCAACACCACGCCAACAAACCTTATCCCCATCAACCATGACCCAATCCCAATTGAAAATTGTTGCAATCCCCCAGCAAGAACCGAACGAGATCCTGCAAGAGCAGGAGCCGCTGCAAGCCGGTCCAAACTCCACACAATCCTGCCCCGGATCCCAACACTCCAAATCCCAGCCTGCATCCCTGCCTGGGATCCCGACACCAACACCAGAAGCTCCGTGTGCTGCAAATGCTGCCACACATGGACAAAGTTCCCGTGCACCCAACCAAATTGCACCAACACCGCTGCTGGTCCATCGCCAGCCAAAAGATGCGAAACTCCATTTCCATCAAAATGAGATCTTGCAGAACAATTAATATTTTGGGAAATGATTTCCATTCTTTTGTCCAGTTTTGCATAAAAACTGCTGTTTAGTGATCTGGACAACAGGGATGTTTCTCCTATTAGTCTGACATTACACTGCACCAAATATTGGTACTTTTTATTTCAACCACTTCCTCCATCCAAAGATTAACTTTGAATAAGCTTGCCAGTTTACAAAAGCCATCAGTTCAAAAATGATTTTTGAAGTCCTCCTGAACTTTTCACCATGTTAAAATCTTGGCTCGCAATCCAATGTAGCTCACGAACATGGATTCAAGACTTCCCTAGACATCACCTGTTCCATCAGTGAAGCTTTGAAGTTTTCTCACATTGTTATTGTAGCTCTGTTGCTCAACTTTTGCATTATTGTTCACCCAAACAGATTGAGAGGCTGAACATTTGCCTCACTATTTCTGATGCAGCCCGTTCAAGGAGTCTAACTAACTCAAGAAAAGGTAATTCAAA
>NC_057715.1:86065706-86081482 GCF_004010195.1 Chiloscyllium plagiosum | reverse complement strand
GTGCGGGGTTGTGGGACTATGAGGTTGGAGGTGGTGGATGGGAGATCCCCCGAGGTGATGAGGTTATGGACGGTCTGGGAGATAATGGTTTGTTTGTAGTACCTATCACATTTCCGACGCCCCTCCCCCAAGTCCCTCCTCCCTACCTTTTATCTTAGCCTGCTGGACAAACTTTCCTCATTCCTGAAGAAGGGCTTATGCCCGAAACATCGATTCTCCTGTTCCCTGGATGCTGCCTGACCTGCTGCGCTTTTCCAGCAACACATTTTCAGCTATTGTCTTTGTTAAACATTTCTGGGAGTCTCTGTATTGCAAAAGATATGTGCAGTTTTTCTATTGTCATTCCCATGTTTAACGAATGAACTCTATGCATGTCCAACCACTTTGAGTGGGCATATACAATTACTAAGAACATTGTGCCCATGAAAGCAACCTGTGTACTTGACGTGTAACTGAGTCCAGGGTTTACCCAGTCATTCCCACGAATATGGGAGAGCTGCTGGGGGTAACTTTTGTCCTTGTTGGCAGTCTGGACACTGCTTTACTAATGTGGCCAAGTCTACATCCAAGTCTGGCCACCAGATATAACTTCTCATCAACAGCTTTATTTCGGAGATCTCTCAATGGCCCTGGTGGAGTTCAGCCAATACCTGGTGGCAACCTTTGCTGGGGACAATACTCTTGCTACCAATAATAAGATGCTGTCCCGTAATGTGATCTGGTCCCTCCAGATCCAAAAGATTTTCAATTATGGTTGTATTGGCACTTTAATTTCCCCTGTCAGCACTAGCTGTTTCAGTTTTGCTAGGACTGGATCTTTTTACCTCCAAAGTCTGATATTGTCAGCTGTTACTGGAAATGTGGCCAGGAAATTTAAACCATTACACCCTCTTCCATTGGCTACCACCAGTGGTCTGTTTGCCAGTGGGAGATGGCTCAATGCATCTGCATTCACTACCTGGCCTCCTGGACGTAGCTGAATTTGGCCTGAGAGTATGAAAGGAACTGGCTTGTTCTCCTTAAGTAGACCTAGAAAGGGTTTGTAGTCCATTACTGTTACAAATTTAAATAATAAAGGTATTGGTGGAACTTCCTGACTCCAAATATGACCGCCAAATCTTCCTTCTTTATCTGGGCGTATTTATGCTCTGCATTAGCCAAAGTTCTGGATGCAAACACTATTAGGCATTTCTCTCCATTGGGCCATGTATGAGCTAATGCTACCCCAATATCATAAGTGAGATGTTGCATGTCAATATCAGATCTTGCTTGGGATCATAGTCAACCAAAAGCTTAGAGGATGATGGCTTTTTCTTCACTTGCTTGAAAGCTGTGGCTTGGCTACATTAACATTTCCAATGGCTGAACATATTTTAAGATGTGAAGGTGCCAGGATGGAGGCCAGGTTATGTATGAACTTTCAGTAATAATTCACCAGCTGAAGAAAAGAACATGGAAGTGTAAACATAGAAGCTGGAGCACCTTTGATCGCCCTCACTTTATCTTCCAACAGGTGTAATCCAGTTTTTGGACTCTGTCGCCCAAGTAAATCACTTGGAGCCAGGATCACACATTTTTCCCCTTCTTATGTGTATGCCTGTCAGGGAGAACCATTTAAGGACTATGTCCAAGTTCTCTAGGTACTCCTTATTGATCTTCCCTGTTATTAGCATGCTATCTAGATAAATGGCAACCTGGGGAGACTTTTCAAAATGATCGCCATCATCCACTGAAAAGTTGCACAGGCTGACAATACCCTAAAATGTGGAGGTGCAGTGTTGGACTGGGCTGGACAAAATTAAAAATTACACAACACCAGGTTATAGTCCAACAGGTTTATTTGGAAGTACAAGCTTTCGCAGGACTGGTCCTTTGTCAGGTAGCTAGTGGGCAGGATCATAGGACACAGAATTTACAGTAAAAGGTTCTGAGTCCTGTGATCCTGCCCCACTAGCTACCTGAAGAAGGAGCAGCGCACTGAAAACTTGTACTTCCAAATAAACCTGTAGGACTATAACCTGGTGTTGTGTGATTTTTAACTTTCATTACCGAAAAAGGCAGTCTCATATATTGGTACAAACCCTTACAGGTATTAATTGTAGCAGACTTCTGAGAATCCTCATTTATCTGCAATTTCAAGTACACATACTCATGTCCAGCTTGCAGCATTTTCCAAAGATAAAATCAGTTGTAGTGCCTGTTTGAAATCCAGTTGGGTTTCAGATAGTAGGTTCTTTTTCATGGTTGCATCAATGATCCAACATACCAATTAGTCTCTCAGTATCTCATTAAGGGTCATATCAAAGTCACAAGCTTCTGCCAGTCGTCTTAACCTTGTCAAAATCCGATACAGATTCCCTAGTTTCTCAAATTGCTGAGTAAAAACAATAACATCTCAGAATTAGAGGTGGTTTGGAATCATAATATTCTTTAACTAAATCTATCAACTCTTGAAAGGTTTTAGTATCTAGTGTCTCAGGCAAAGTTAAGTTCCTAACAACTGAAAAAGCTGTGGGTCCAAAACTTGTCAGGAGAATTACTTGTTGCTTTTCATCTGCCCCAATGTCATTTGCCCAGGAAAGGTATGGAATTCTTTCCACATACTTAATCCAGTCTTTGATAGCAGGGTCAATGAGTCAAACTAGTCAAATAACAGCTTGATGCCAGAAATGCTTACCACAACTCAAAGATGACTGCTGTGAACAAGTTTCTTCAGGAATATGTTTTACTTTTGTCGCCACTGAAATAACTCCTCAGAAGCCAGAATCCCATCACCGAGTCACCTTTTATGTACATGAGGAAAGTCCTTGACACTGGTTCAATTTCCTCAGAGCCAGCTCCTAGAGTATCAGAATGTCTGATACTTCTCTTTATCTGTCAGCCTGGGCTCCCTGTTTGGATCAGATTAACAGCCCCAATAGGGGAACTTGTATCCTATGAGGTCCACCTGACTGACCTCATTACAATCACTACACTCACAACTCAGAATCTAGCTTTGGGTTGTTAGCAAACTTGTAAGTTTAGAAATATTGCATTTGGTTTCCTCATTCAAGTCATTTACTTAAATGTATTGCTTAAGCCCAAGCACTGATCCCTGCAGCACTCCACTAGTCACCACCTGAATCCCGGAAAAAGACCTATTCATTCTCATTCTTTGTTTCCAGTTTGTCAATCATTTTTCAATCCATGCAAATATATTACCCCCAGTCAATGTGCTTCAATTTTGCCCACAAACCTCTGATATGGACCTTATCAAAAACCTTCTTGAAATCCAAATACACTACACCCACCGTTCTCCCTTTTGTATTCTAATAGTTATATCCTCACAAAACTCCAGTTAAGCATGATTTCCATTTGCTGCTTTTATCTAATCCTGGTAATGATTCCCAAACATTCTATTCTCTTTTCTTTTATAATAGACTCTCAAAACTGATTTTAGGCTAACTTATTTGTAACTTTGTTTTATTCTCTCCCTCCTTTTTTAAACAGCTGGGTTCAATTTGTCAGCCATCAATCTGTAGGAACTGGTCCAGAGTCTTTAGGATTTTGAAAGATAACCACCAATTCATCTAAAATGTTTAGTATACTCTCTGTTTTTACATGCCCTTATTATCACCAGATTTATTTTCTGTCCTACAGTATAGCTACTGTTAGGGAACATATAGACTATCCTCATCAGTATCTTTTTCTCCCCTTGTTATTTCTTACCTCCACATGCATAGATTCTACATCATCCAATCCAAGATCATTTCTTGCTATCAGACTTATACCATACCACTAACAAAGTTGTCCCACCAACCTTTCTTTCCTGCCTGTTCCTAAATATCAAGCATTGATCTCCTTGTAACCATGTTGCTGTATCAGCTATTAGATCACATTCAATAACCTCTTCAGTTCATTTTGTTTCGAATGCTACGTTCATTTAAGTAAAAAAACTGTTAAATTAGCCTTTTTTTGCCATTCCCCCATCTCCTTTCACCCTATTTGTTGCTTTTTGTAATATTTGTATTATCCCTTCATGTCCCTTTTTGGTTTTTATTACCTAAATAGCAACCTGGTAATGCTGCCTTAACCGTCTTAACCCTTTCCTCTCCCAAGTCACCCCCTCCTCCATCCCCACAAACAACAATTAGTTTAAAGCCCTCTCTGCAGATCGAGAAGAGTTATACCTGAAACGTTGATTTCCCCATCTCCTCATGCTGCCTGGCTTGCTGTGCTCTCTCAGCCCCCTGTTTGTCTACTTTGGATTCCTGCATTTGCATTTTGTTTCGCTCTATCCTAGTTATTTGATTTGCCAGGACACTAGTTCCAGCACAGTCGAAGTGAAGGCTTACTGCAAGTATTGCAAGAAGTGAGGTCTGAAGGTATTAGGGATGCACTTATTGTTATCAGACAGTCTTGGGCATACAGAAAATGAATTGGCACATGATGACATCTTGTAAAATGAAAATAAAGTAATTATTGAGCATATATAATAGATAATAGACAATAGACAAAAGGTGCAGGAGTAGGCCATTCTGCCCTTCGAGCCTGCACCATCATTCAATATGATCATGGCTGATCATCCTTAATCAGTATCCTGTTCCTGCCTTATCTCCATAACCCTTGATTCCACATCCTTGAGAGCTCTATCCAACTCTTTCTTAAATGAATCCAGAGACTGGGCCTCTCGGTTCCTGAGGATTGGAGGGTGGCTAATGTTATACCACTTTTTAAGAAAGGTGGGCGAGAGAAAGCAGGTAATACTGGGCCCTGTACAGCTGCAGAAGCACCTCTTTGCTTCTATACTCAATTCCTCTTGTTATGAAGGTCAGCATGCTATTAGCCTTCTTCACTACCTTCTGTACCTGCATGCTTGCCTTCATTGACTGGTGTACAAGAACACCCAGATTTCTCTGTACTGCCCCTTTACATAAATTGATTCCATTGAGGTAGTAGTCTGCCTTTCTGTTCTTGCTACCAAAGTGGATAACCGTACATTTATCCACATTAAACTGCATCTGCCATGTATCTGCCCACTCACCTAACTTGTCCAGGTCACCCTGTAATCTCCTAACATCCTCATCACATTTCACCCTGCCATCCAGCTTTGTATCATCAGCAAATTTGCTAATGTTATTTCTGATACCATCTTCTATATCATTAACATATGTTGTAAAAAGCTGTGGTCCCAGCACGGATCCCTGCGGTACCCCATTGGTCACTGCCTGCCATTCCGAAATGGAGCCGTTTATCACTACCCTTTGTTTCCTATTAGCCAACCAATTTTCAATCCAATCTAGTACTTTGCCCCTAATACCGTGCGCCCTAATTTTGCTCACTAACCTACTACGTAGGACTTTATCAAAAGCTTTTTGAAAGTCCAGGTACACTACATCTACTGGATCTCTCTTGTCCATTTTTAGAGTTACATCCTCAAAAAATTCCAGAAGATTAGTCAACCATTATTTCCCCTTCATAAATCCATGCTGACTCTGTCCTATCCTGTTACTACTATCCAGATGTGTCGTAATTTCATCCTTTATAATAGACTCCAGCATCTTTCCCACCACTGAGGTCAGACTAACTGGTCTATAATTTCCTGCCTTCTCTCTCCCACCTTTCTTAAAAAGTGGTATAACATTAGCCACCCTCCAATCCGCAGGAACTGATCCCGAATCGATTGAACTCTGATAAGCAGCCAACTTAGTGTGATATTTATAATTTAGACTATATCTTAAAGGCTCACATTACTTTTTGTCTTTCCTTGCTGTTTAGACATATATCCAGCCAGCTTATCATGGTTGTCAGCAGTGATCAATCAAGGGAATGGGTATGCTGCTGTATGGCACCATGCTACATTAATCCCATACCTGCACCATATACCAACAGTTTATGCTGTAAGCACACTGCATGTGTTTCAACCAAAGGCCATGTTTGAACGTTTATGGGGAGTATTCCTCAGTCAAGTCAAGGGAGGCATTCTCCAGTCAGAAGGTCTCACCACAGTAAGTCAAGGGCAGCAGTCCCTATCAGTCCAGAAGCTTGTATGTGGTCAGTTGGCCTCTTGCAGCAGTCAGAGTCAGGAAGTCCATATCACTGTAGTCAGGGAGTAGGTCAGATCAATCCTGCAGGTACAGCTGGTTTCAACAGTCCAGTTCAGTGCGTCTCAGTAAGTCAGTTGGGGAGCTACATAAGGGTTTTCAGGCTCCGAGCAGTCCAGACCACATCATATAACATGACAAATCAATCTTACTAAAGGCTATTAGGCACAAGCAATGGTTTTCAGCTTGAAAAGATTTCCCCCAATTATCAGGGTAGCAATCACCCATCTTTCAAAGTCCCACAGTTTGAACAAGATGCAGGAACTGCTCACTTCACACCTTGGGCCATAAAATGTCTGCATCATTATCTTAAATGCAGCCTATATGATATTCTCCTGCCTATTGCAAACACATTCACCCTTTCTCTACTTCACATTACAAACAGGCTCCATTTTAGTTTCATGAACTACCACATGAAAAAGCATTACGTCCATCTACCAGGGAACTATAGACCGGTGAGCCTGACCTCATTGGTGGGCAAGTTGTTGGAGGGAATCCTGAGGGACAGGATGTACATGTTTTTGGAAAGGCAAGGACTGATTAGGGATAGTCAACATGGCTTTGTGCATGGCAAATCATGTCTCACAAACTTGATTGAGTTTTTTGAAGAAGTAACAAAGATGATTGATGAGGGCAGAGCAATAGATGTGATCTATATGGACTTAAGTAAGGTGTTCGACAAGGTTCCCCATGGGAGACTGATTAGCAAGGTTAGATCTCATGGAATACAGGGAGAACTAGCCATTTGGATACAGAACTGGCTCAAATGTAGAAGACAGAGGATAGTGGTGGAAGGTTGTTTTTCAGACTGGAGGCTTGTGACCAGTGGAGTGCCACAAGGATCGGTGCTGGGCCCTCTACTTTTTGTCATTTACATAAATGATTTGGATGCGAGCTTAAGAGGTACAGTCAGTAAGTTTGCAGATGACACCAAAATTGGAGGTGTAGTGGACAGCGAAGAGGGTTACCTCAGATTACAACAGGATTTTGACCAGATGGGCCAATGGGTTGAGAAGTGGCAGATGGAGTTTAATTCAGATAAATGTGAGTTGCTGCATTTTGGGAAAGCAAATCTTAGCAGGACTTATACACTTAATGGTAAGATCCTAGGGAGTGTTGCTGAACAAAGAGACCTTGGAGTGCAGGTTCATAGCTCCATGAAAGTTGAGTCGCAGGTAGATAGGATAGTGAAGAAGGCGTTTGGTATACTTTCCTTTATTGGTCAGAGTATTGAGTACAGGAGTTGGGAGGTCATGTTGCGGCTGTACAGGACATTAGTTAGGCTACTGTTTGGAATATTGTGTGCAATTCTGGTCTCCTTCCTATCGGAAAGATGTGAAACCTGAAAGGGTTCAGAAAAGATTTACAAGGATGTTGCCAGGTTTGGAGGATTTAAGCTACAGGGAGAGGCTGAACAGGCTGGGACTGTTCTCCCTGGAGCATCGGAGGCTGAGGGGTGACCTTATAGAGGTTTACAAAATTATGAGGGGCATGGATAGGATAAATAGACAAAGTCTTTTCCCTGGGGTTGGGGAGTCCAGAACTAGAGGGCATAGGTTTAGGGTGAGAGGGGAAAGATATAAAAGAGACCTAAGGGGCAGCTTTTTCACGCAGAGGGTGGTACATATATGGAATGAGCTGCCAGAGGATGTGGTGGAGGCTGGTACAATTGCAACATTTAAGAGGCATTTTGATGGGTATATGAATAGGAAGGGTTTGGAGGGATATGGGCCGGGTGCTGGCAGGTGGGACTATATTGGGTTGGGATATCTGGTCGGCATGGACAGGTTGGACCGAAAGGTCTGTTTCTATGCTGTACACCTCTATGACTCTATGACTCTACCAGTTCTTTCTCATTTCATAATCTACAAATCATAATCATCATCATACCTTCCTTATTCCATCAAGCACCTTCACCACCTCTCAACACATCCTCCACGGTATATTCACAAGCTCCAGACAACACCGATGGGGATGGATAGAGTCCAGACTGGAGGCAGGAGTATTTCACCCTTATTCAATCAGGGCAGCGAGTGAGCCAGCATCACAAATAATAAAGGGATGGTATATCAGATCAGAATTTCTACATATTACTTGCAATATTTACTTTATCTTAGCAAGCTGACAATGTTAAGCTGTTTTCTCAACATTATCAGATGGAAATCTGTGGTTTGTATCCCCCACTCCAACTTGCTATTTTTCTCTTTCTTCTAGATGCAGTTCAGGAGCAGGAATCTCTTGCACACAGAGATATATTATGAATCTGATTGGAATTTACAGGAATTCACTATCATGCACTCCATCTCTCCCTGGTACCTGATTAGTTGCTGGTACCCTGTATGGTTATACAGTGACTGCAATATGGTGAGATATGGTGAATCACTGTCCATCAATAGACAGCAGCAGGTAGTGAAGGTAGGAACAGACAGGATAAAGCTCATGGAAAAGAAAAGTCTTCTCCTAGTCCTCCAGAAAACTGACAACTACAGGGACTTAATCACGAGAAAGAAAAAGTACTGACAACACATAAATAATTGGGAGAAGAGAAATCCTGTCAAGGAATTTCACCACTATGATTGACAATATAGAAAACTCAGCTTGCAATATGTGCTGTGTGCACCTGTCATGGCACAGCATTACCTCTCCAAGCTGTATGATATGTCTACCTCCAAGAACAGTGGTCATGAGACCTCACAACAGAGGTCACGTTTAGCAAGATATGTAGCTTTGGTGGAAGTTAAATAACTAGATTGAGAAATTGATATTTATCTTGGGTCGAGCGGTTTTTTCCCTAAAGAGTCTACTGAAACAAATAGAATGGACCTTTAAATCTTTAATCTGCATCCCTGCATATTAGTGGGAGAGTTATGAGCTCCAGCCATAAGGGAGTGCCAGGAATACAAGGAAGCATGTTACCCTCTTGTAGGATACCAACATGTTCCTTTACAAAATCTCCAAGCAATAGTGGTAATTAACAGACTGGCCATCACAGACTCATGGACCGAGAAGACATTGACCATAAACATCTGAAAGGTCTCAACAACAGCTTGCCATTAGTGTTATGAAGGCCAATGGAGAAAACTTTTATTTGTCAAAAGCACTAATGTTTGATGACTACACTATGAGAAGTCATGCAATTATTACAGTTGGTTTTAATTAATCAGCTTCATTAAATTTGGCACTTTACAGTTTGGTTTCATAGCAGCTTCCAAGTCCACATTGTCAGATTGGCACCCACTGTCAGAAAGTTCAATAACCACAGGACCCTGATTCAAGGTAACTGGCGAAAGAGCTTGAGTTAAAAGAGGAGTGTAAAGTATGGAAGCAGATTAATTAGTAATTTTAAACAAGGAATTTGAATAAATAGTTGACTGTATAAACAATTGCAGCTACAGAGAAGGTATGGAATGAATTGATAACTGGTCCAAAGAATAATCAGATGTGCACCGACACTCACAAGTTTCTTTATGCAGTATCCTTTAATGTCTTGCTGATAAGTACTGAAGTGGGCTTCCAAATTCTGCTGCTTTCGCTTCTTCCTGCTCTTTTGACATAGCCTGTTACCTCTCTCTGAGGCAAACATCTCTGTGTGGCAACATTTTGAAGTATGCATGCTAATTGGCACTGGAAACTGCAATTACCAGCTAACCTTTGGCTTTATGATGACTGAAGATCATTGATGAAACATCTGAAGATATTTAGATTTATAAAATGCTTTGAGGAACTCCATAAGATTTTCTAGGCCTGAGCTGATGAATCTTCTGCCTGATTTACATATTTGAACTTTACTTCTTGATGCCCCAACTGAAATGAAATGCTGCCTTAATGGTGAGGGCTTCAACACTGGAATTCAGATCTTGTGTCCCAATTTGGATCAAGGCTGCAATGATATCTTTATATCAAGTGAAAGGGTTCAGAAAAGATTTACAAGGATGTTGTCAGGGTTGGAGGATTTGAGCTATAGGGAGAGGTTGAATAGGCTGGAGCTGTTTTCTCTGGAGCGTCCAAGGCTGAGGGGTGACCTTATAGAGGTTTATAATATCATGAGGGGCATGGATAGGATAAATAGACAAAATCTTTTCCCTGGGGTGGGAGAATTCAGAACTAGAGGGCATAGGTTTAGGGTGAGAGGGGAAAGATATAAAAGAGACCTAAGGAGCAACTTTTTCACGTAGAGGGTGGTCCGTGTGTGGAATGGGCTGCCAGAGAAAGTGGTGGACGCTGGTACAGTTGCAACATTTAAAAGGCATTTCGGTGGGTATATGAATAGGAAGGATTTGAAGGGATATGGGCCGGATGCTAGCACGTGGGGCTAGATTGGGTTGGAATATCTGGTCGGCATGGACAGGTTGGACCAAAGGATCTGTTTCTGTGCTGTATATCTCTCTAACTCTATGACCAGGTTATAATCCAACAGGTTTATTTTGAAGTACAAGCTTTTGGATCATTGCTCCTTTGTCAGGTAGCAAGTAGGGCAGGATCAAAGGACACAGAATTTATAGTAGAAGATCAAAGTATCAGACAACTGATGCGATGTATTGAACAAACTGAGATTGTTGTTAAGTCTTTAATCACTTAGAATAGGTTGTAGGTTTTGATTCATTAATACGTAAATCCTAGAACTTCTTTCAAGTCACATTCCCAAGACAACTCAAGGTTTTATAAAAAAGGGGACATCTCAGCTCTGATGATGCATGAAAGGAGTGAGGTTAGAGTCTATCCATATTCCAACCTTGAGTCAGACTGGTTCTGTTTCAAAAGTGGGAATTTATAAAATGTTACATGGACTGACTGCCTGCAGATTGTGTACTTTTTGAACAAAATAGAATGTATCTGCAAATACAAATCTGCAAATGCACATTCACCCCATAGTCGTGTGTATGTGTGCGTGCATGTTCATGCTTGATAGCTTGCACGAGTGTAATGGAGTACATGCCTTTGAGAGGGTGTGCACGTGAGTGTGAATGTGGTTGTGTGCCTGAGAGGGAGGGTGGTGGGGTCACCTGTAGTGTGACATGAACCCAACATCCCAGTTGATGCCATCCCCATGAGTACTGAACTTGGCTATCAACCTCTGCTTGACAACTCTGCATTGTTGCGTATCCCGAAGTCCACCTTGGAGGAAGGTCACCCAAAGATCTGAGGCCGAATGTCTTTGAATGCTGATGTATTCCCTGACTGGGAGGGAACATTCCTATCTGGCGAATGTTGCATGGTGTCCATTCATCCATTGTCATAACGCCTGCTTGGTCTCGCCAATGTACCATGCCTCAGGACATCCTTCCCTGCAGCATATGAGATAGACAATGTTGACTATGTCACATGAGTGGGTGGTGTCCCCATGTGTAATGGTAGTATCCATGTCAACACTCTGACACATCTTACAGTGGTTGCCATGATAGGGTTTTATGGTGTTTGGTCGATTTTGTCCTGAAGGCTGGGCAGTTTGCCGCGAACAATAGTCCATTTAAGTTTTAGTGGTTGTTTAAAGGCGAGAGGTGGAGGCATAGGGAAGATCTTGACAAGGTGCTCATCCTCATCGATACTGTGTTGCAGGCTGCGAAGAACACGGTATAGTTTCTCCACTCCCAGGAAGTACTGGACAACGAAGGGTATCTTATGGTCATATCCCATGTCTGTCTCTTGAGAAGGTCATTACGCTTTCTCACTGTGGTATGTCTGAACTAGCACTTGATGAGTTGAGCATTGTACTCTGTTCTTAAGAGGACATCTTTCAGCTTTCCTCCTCTTCTGAACAGATCTTGTGTATGTGTAGGGATTGTTGTAGGGGATGACTGTTTTAATATGTTTAGGGTGGAATCTGGAGAAGAGCAGCATCATGAGGTTATCCGTGGATGTGCGATAGAGTGAAGTACTGAGGTGACCATCCTTGATGGAGATGCGTATGTCCAAGAATGAGACTGATTCGAAAGAGTAGTCCATGATAAGTCTGATGGTGGGATATCACTTGTTGATATCACTATGCAGTTGGTTCAGTGACTCTTTGCCATGGGCCCAGAGGAAGAAAATGTCGTTAATATATCTGGTGTAAAGTGTTGATTGGAGGTCCTGTGCAGCAAAGAAGTCTTGTTCGAACTTGTGCATAAACACGTTGGCATATTGGGGTGCACATTTGGTCCCCTTGGCTGTTCTGTATGTCTGGATGAAGAACTGGTTGTTAAAGGAGAAAACATTATGGTCAAGGATGAAATGGATGAGTTGTAGGATGGTGCCTGGAGATTGGCAGTTGTTGGTATTAAGTGCTGATGCTGTTGCAGCGATGCCGTCATCGTGGGGGAATCTGGTGTAGAGTGCTGAAACATCGATTGTGACAAGGAATGCTCTTGGCTCGGTTGGTCTGTGGGTGCTGAATTTCTGCAAGAAATCTGTAGTGTTGCAACAAAAGCTGGGGCTCCCCTGTATAATGGGTTTCAAGATGCTGTATTGGAAAATGTAGGGGGTGATGGATTCTCAGGGGAACGTGACATGAACAGCCAAGTTTCTGGTATTGAGACTGGCTCTAATGTAATGAGAGGTATGTTGGGTTCCAAGCGATCGATTGTCTTCGGGGACTCTCTAGTCCGAGGTACAGACAGACATTTCTGTGGCCAGCAGCAAAAAATCAGAATGGTGTGTTGTTTCCTGGTGCCAGGATCAAGGATGTCTCAGAGAGGGTGCAGAATGTTCTCCAAGGGGAGAGGGGTCAGCAGGAGGTCATTGTAACATTAGAACCAACAACATAGGAAGGGAAAAGGTTGAGATTCGGAAAGGTGATTACAGAGAGTTAGGCAGGAATTTAAAAAAGGACGTCCTTGAGAGTAGTAATATCAGGATTACTCCTGGTGCTACGAGCTTGTGAGGGCAGGAATAGGATGATAGAGCAGATGAATGCATGGCTGAGGAGCTGGTGTTCAGGAGAAGGATTCACATTTTTGGATGATTGGAACCCATTTTGGGGTAGAAGTGACCTGTACAAAAAGGACGGATTGCATCTAAATTGGAAGAGGACTAATGGCAGGGAGATTTACTAGAGCTGCTCGGGAGGATTTAAATTAGTAAGGTGGAGTGGTGGGACTCAGGGAGATAGGGAGGAAAGATTTCAATCTGAGACTCGTACAATTGAGAACAAAGGCGAGTTAACAATCAGGGCAGACAGGGACAAAGTAGAGAACAAGGTAGGACTGATAAATTAAACTACATTTATTTCAATGCAAGGGGCCTAACAGAATGGTGTGTTGCTTCCTGGTGCCAGGATCAAGGATGTCTCAGAGAGGATGCAGAATGTTCTCCAAGGGGAGAGGGGTCAGCAGGAGGTCATTGTACACATTAGAACCAACAACATAGGAAGGGAAAAGGTTGAGATTCAGAAAGGTGATTACAGAGAGTTAGGCAGGAATTTAAAAAAGGACATCCTTGAGAGTAGTAATATCAGGATTACTCTTGTAATGGGACTGGGATATCATAGCAATTACAGAAACACGGCTCAGGGATGGACAGGACTGGCAGCTTCATGTTCCAGGATACAAATGCTACAGGAAGGACAGAAAGGGAAGCAAGAGAAGAGGGGGAGTGTCGTTTTTGATAGAGGTTAGCATTACAGCTGTACTGAGGAAAGATATTCCCAGAAGTACATCCAGGGAAGTTATTTGGGTAGAACTGAGAAATAAGAAAGGGATGATCACCTTACTGGGAAATTGAGAAACAAATTTGTAAAGAGATCTCAGCTATCTGTAAGAATAATAGGGTGGTTATGGTAGGGGATTTTAACTTTCCAAACATAGACTGGGACTGAGCTGAAAATGTGTTGCTGGAACAGCGCAGCAGGTCAGACAGCATCCAGGGAACAGGAGAATCGACGTTTCGGGCATAAGCCCTTCTTCAGGCTTATGCCCGAAACATCGATTCTCCTGTTCCCTGGATGCTGTCTGACCTGCTGCGCTGTTCCAGCAACACATTTTCAGCTCTGATCTCCAGCATCTGCAGACCTCACTTTCTCCTCATAGACTGGGACTGCCACAGTGTTAAGGGTTTGGATGGAGAGGAATTTGTTAAGTGTGTACAAGAACATTTTCTGATTCAGTCTGTGGATGTACCTACTAGACCTACTCTTGGGAAATAAGGCAGGGTAGGTGACTGACGTGTCAGTGGGGGAGCACTTTGGCCCAGCGACCATAATTCTATTAGTTTTAAAATAGTGATGGAAAAGGATAGACCAGATCTAAAAGTTGAAGTTCTAAATTGGAGGAAGGCCAATTTTGACAGTATTAGGCAAAAACTTTTAAAAGTTGATTGGGCGTAGATGTTCCCAGGTAAAGGGATGGCTGGAAAATGGGAAGCCTTCAGAAATGAGATAACAAGAGTCCAGAGAAAGTATATTCCTGTCAGGGTGAAAGGAAAGGCTCGTAGGTATATAGAATGCTGGATGACTAAAGAAATTGAGGGGTTTGTTAAGAAAAAGAAGGAAGCATATGTCAGGTATAGACAGGATAGATCAAGTGAATCCTTAGAAGAGTATAAAGGCAATAGGAGTATACTTAAGAGGGAAATCAGGAGGGCAAAAAGGGGACATGAGATAGCTTTGGCAAATAGAGCTAAAGAGAATCCAAATGGTTTTTACAAATACATTAAGGACAAAAGGGTAATTAGGGAGAGAATAGGGCCCCTCAAAGATCAGCAAGGTAGCCTTTGTGTGGAGCCACAGGAGATGGGGGAGATACTAAACGAGTATTTTGCATCAGTATTTACTGTGGAAAAGGACATGGAAGAAAGAGAATGTAGGGAAATAGATGGTGACATCTTGAAAAATGTCCATATTAGAGGAGGAAGTGCTGGATGTCTTGACACGCATAAAAGTGGATAAACACCAGGAACTGATCAGGTGTACCCTAGCGCTCTGTGGGAAGTTAGGGAAGTGATTGCTGGGCCTTTTACTGAGATATTTGTATCATCGATAGTCACAGATGAGGTGCCGGGATACTGGAGGTTAGCCAACGTGGTGCCACTGTTTAAGAAAGGTGGTAAGGACAGTCAAGGGAACTATAGACCAGTGAGCCTGATGTCAGTGGTGGGCAAGTTGTTGGAGGGAATCCTGAGGGACAGGATGTACATGTATTTGGAAAAGGCAAGGACTGATTAGAGATAGTCAACATAGCTTTGTGCATGGGAAATCATGTCTCACAAACTTGATTGAGTTTTTTGAAGTTGTAATAGAGAGGATTGATGAGGGCAGAACGGTGGACGTGATCTATATGGACTTCAGAAAGGCATTTGACAAAATTCCCCATGGGAGACTGGTTAGCAAAGTTAGATCTCATGGAATGCAGGGAGAACTCACCATTTGGATACAGAACTGGCTCAAAGGTAGAAGAGAGAGGGTGGTGGTGCAGGGTTGTTTTTCAGACTGGAGGCCTGTGACCACATCTGTTCAATCTCCTCGTGGGATATTTGGAACAGTCCATCTTCCGCAGCTACACTGGCACCACCCCCCCACCTTTTCCTCCACTACATCAATGACTGTATCAGCGCTGCCTTGTGCTCCCACGAGGAGGTTGAACAGTTAATCCACTTTATCAACACCTTCCACCCCGACCTCAAATTCACCTGGACCATCTCAGACTCCTCCCTCCCCTTCCTAGACCTTTCCATTTCTATCTCGGGCGACCGAATCAACACAGACATTTACTATAAACCGAC
>NC_057715.1:85965674-86064988 GCF_004010195.1 Chiloscyllium plagiosum | reverse complement strand
CTTTCTGACCTCTCCGCCCCCACCCCACTCCGGCCTATCACCCTCACCTTGACCTCCTTCCACCTATTGCATTTCCAACACCCCTCCCCCAAGTCCCTCCTCTCTACCTTTTATCTTAGCCTGCTGGACACACTTTCCTCATTCTTGAAGAAGGGCTTATGCCCGAAACGTCGATTCTCCTGTTCCTTGGATGCTGCCTGACCTGCTGCGCTTTTCCAGCAACACATTTTCAGCTCTGATCTCCAGCATCTGCAGTCCTCACTTTTTCCTCAATATGCATGAGGCAAGATGATACAGAGTTTCCTGCTGTGGTTCACATCCCAAAGTCTATCATTACCATGGTAAGACAACTTACCACAGAGGAATGAAGGTCTAGTTTAAAAGGCAGTGTCACATTCTTATGAAACGATTGAAATGTGCAAATCCTTTTGAATGTGGGTCAATTTATGAACAGCTATTTCAAAACAAGTTTAAGGAAACTATTGGCAAATAGAAGTTGGCACAGCATAGAGAGAGATGGAAAGATTACAATGAGGCAAAGATCTGCCTTTGAGCAGAGCACCCATGATGATGATGATGATGATGAAGAAGTCTGAAAATCACAGATTTGGAGATGCCGATGTTGGACTGGCGTGTGCAAAGTTAAAAATCACACAACACCAGGTTATAGTCCAACAGGTTTAATTGGAAGCAGTAGCTTTCAGAGTGCTATTCCTGATGACCACCTGATGAAGGAGCAGCACTATGAGACTTTAACTTGGTGCTGTGTGATTTTTAACTTTGAAAACCACAGAGGCATCATACAGTGAACGACCCAGTTCAGAGCTATTTTTTAAACATTTTAAAGGTTTCTTGTGGGGTAGGAAGAATACAAATGTTCATGTAATCACAAAGATTGCCTTCTGTCTCTAAACCCAGGAAACTCCTCCTCCCTTTGACTGTCAACTTTATACATACCGTCTCATCGCATCCACACAGTAGCCTCGCTCCAAAAATTCCTAATTTACTATTCAGGACACTGCTTGTCATATTCCCTTACATTATAGTGCATGACAAAAAGAGTACTAATTAGATGGCAGACCATAAATCATGTGCCTTCCCTTGTGCCTACAATCTTAGATAACCACCTTGTGGTGATTAGATTAGATTAGATTAGATTACATTACATTACAGTGTGGAAACAGACCCTTCGGCCCAACAAGTCCACACCGACCCGCCGAAGCGTAACCCATCCATACCCCTACATTACCCCTATACCTAACACTACGGGCAATTTAGCATGGCCAATTCACCTGACCTGCACATCTTTGGACTGTGGGAGGAAACCGGAGCACCCGGAGGAAACCCACGCAGACATGGGGAGAACGTGCAAACTCCACACAGTCAGTCGCCTGAGGTGGGAATTGAACCCAGGTCTCTGGCGCTGTGAGGCAACAGTGCTAACCACTGTGCCACCGTGCCGCCCTTGATAGTGGCAAGTTACTTGGGATGAGCAAGGGGATCACTCCAGTTTCTTTAGAATTGCTGTAAAAAGATTCACACCAATGAAGCTTTTAATCTTGCAATCATCTGGTCAGATGCAAGAATACTAAATTTTGAAGGGGAAACTATTTATGCTGCGCGAGAGAAGGATGCTGATTGGTTAGCAAGTGGACTTTCGATTGGTCAAGATGTTGCCATGGAGACTGCACAGGGGAATGATTGACTCCATACTTTTGTTTAATTAGAAATTATGCAATGCCAGGAAAGGATCCGTTTTGTAATTAAGCTACTTTGTGAACCCAACTGATATTCTTAATATGGTTGTTACTATAAAAGGATAGGGGAGAGCAAAAGCTCCCTGGTACAATCTTTGCAGCAACATCTCAATTAAACTGAGAAGATTTGTCAACAATTAGCATTCTCAAGCAGTATAAACTTTGCTCCCTTTAATATTCTTGCGTCTGTCCTGATGCGTGCAAGCCGAATTGCTTCAATATCCTGGCACTTCTTTGAGTAAAACTCAAAGACGGTACAGTGCTACTAAGTACACTCAAGTTAAAATCATTAATTTGCATTGAACACATACGTTCTTTTAAAAGAGGAAATAGATAGTTTCTTTAAAAATGGCAAAAACCACGAGGAAGAAAACAAACATTGTGATCAATTTAGGTGCTTTGTTTAGAAAAATACCAACACGGATTTTAGGAGCTCAATATACCATTTCTATGCTTTGGCAATCTAAGATTCTAATTTTCTGCTATGGAATGGAACTGTACTTATTTTCTAAGTACTAGACAGAGGAAACAAGTACAGGACTCTTTTGCAGTGGGTGTTCACTTCCTTTATGTTGAAAAACAATCATTCATTCATTCCGCCATTCATTTTTCACCTGAATGACAACTCATAATACTTTACTTTAAAGTTTCCTAATGGCTGCACATACACAGTGCCGGCACAGAGGTGCTGTTCCTAAAGTGAAAGCCCTTGACATACTTGTTGCCAGTCACCTCTGAGTTTCGGATTCTGTGAGGGGCTGGATGCAGGTTTCTGCAACTTGGGGAAGAGTCAAAATGCTAATATGCTGAAATCCAGAGAGAAGTCAACACGTACCATCCCCATCAGGGCACATTTATTCTTGGACCTAATCACTTCCAGTAATTTGTAGAAGAGCAGACTTTAGAAGATGATTGACCTGTTCAAAACCCTTATCCACTTGAGTCATTATCTTCTCTAATGTAAAATTCATAATTAGATCTGCAGCCAGAACTATAAAATTTGATATTATGGATTCTTGTTGCAAAGGTTTAGATGCAAAATTCCTGGAGATGATCAGACTGTCCGGGGCAGATTGCAGATTGATGATGATTTATGAGATGGCACCATTGTGGCTTGTTGGGGCTTTAGCACTCTTCACCAAAGTGCTGAAATGTTTTGATATATTTTTCAATACTGATTCTCATGATTGAAGTGATGAATTCCAAAGCCCAGCCATTCTCAGTTGAGCTGGAAAGGACCTCATCCTCTGATGAGGTCCTTTGCTAGCTCTGCCATTGGTGTGGAGACCTTCACCATGTATAGATCTCTAATTCACTAACTAGTCTATGGGAAATGCCAAAGTTAAAGCTGGTGTCTCTAAAAAGTGGACTGCTTTTCACTGCATCCTCAGAGGAAAGGTCCTCCTCCGAGGTTTGTGCTTTCAGCAGGTATCTCTAGAGTTCAGAAGGCCCTAGGCAGAAGAGAAAACAAAAAAACAGTTAAGATCTCAGTAAGAAGTTTTGCATTTTGCACATGATTAAGGGCACATGATCTGGGGAGCACAGGCTAAAGTAGCTAAATTTGCTGTTCCCATCCTGAGATGCATGAACAGTACAAGTAGAGTTGTGTTATTACTTTAGAGATGCAAATACTTGCAAAGATAAGTTGTCAGACTCTTGGTCCTATATTCAAGACCCTGTGTGGGCCAATTATCTCCACAGCAGCTTGTTCATTTTCAGAATAAGAAGCAAAATATTTTCTAAAAGATGTGAATTTTAAGTTTTAATGTTCAAAGAGACTTAGATGTGTCCATTCAAGGTGCACAGAACATTAACATGCATGTATAGCAAGCATTTAGGAAAGCAACTGGAATGTTGGCCTTTATTACAAAGGAAGCAGAGTACAGGAATAAAGAAGCCTTGTTCCAATTTTGGGGTTTTGGAAAGACCACATGTAGGCCACATCTTCTCACCTTGAACCTATGCCCTCTAGTTTTGGACTTCCCTACTCTGGCAAAAATACCTTGGCTATTCACCTGATCTTGCTCCTTGTGATTTTTATAAACCTCTATAACGTCACTCCTCAGCCTCCCATCCTCCAAGGGAAAAAAGTCCCAGCCTATCCAACTTTGCCTCACATTTCAAACCCTTCAGTCTCAGTAACATCCTTGTAAATATTTTTAGCACCCTTTCCAGTGTAATAACATCCTTGCTATAGCTAACCAGAATTGTATGCAGTACTCCAAATGTGGACTTTCCAATGTCTTGTACAGCTATAACATGATAACCCAACTCCTGTACTCAATGCTGTGACTGAGTGCCTCCCTCACCACCCTGTCTACCTGTGATGCCACTTTAAAGGAACTCTATATCTGCACTCCTAGGTCTCTCTGTTTGATAACACCCCCAGAACACCACCATTAATTGCGTAAGTCCTTCCCTGGTTTGTGTTATCAAAATGCAACACTTCACATTTATCGAAATTAAACTCCATCTGCCAATCCTTGGCCCACTGGCACAGTTGTTCAAGATCCCATTGTTTTCTTGAAGAACCTGCTTTAGTTTCCACTAAACCACCAATTTTGATGTCATCTGCAAACTTACTAATCATGCTTCCTATATAACTCATCCAAATTGTTTATATACATAATGAATAACAGTGGACCTAAAACCCATCCTTGTGGCACACCTTTGGTCACAGACCTCCAGTCTGAACAAAAACCCTCTACCACCACTGTCTGTTTCCTACTGACAACCAATTTTGTATCCAATTAGCTACCTCTCCCTGGATTCCATGCGATTTCACCTTACTAACTAGTTTACCATGTGGGACCTTGTTGAAGGCCATGTAGGCAAAATCTATCGCTCTGCCTTCATTTAGCTTCTTGGTTACCTCTTCAAAAAACTCAAACAAGTTTGTGAGACACCACTTCCAATGCACAAAGCCATGCTGACTATCCCTAGGTAGTTTTTCCCTTCCCAAATGCATATAGATCTTGTCTCTCAGAATCACATCCAACAATTTACCTACCACTAACGTCAGGCTCACTGGTCTGCCATTCTGAATTAATTGCAGAGAGGCTGATATCCTGTCACCAAGTCATCCCTTATTCACAGGTGAAAAATACATGGGCTCTGACCAGGCAGCTCAGAGCCAGTCCCTAGAATGAGGCGACTTTATGAATCTCCTAATAATATGTCAGCCAAGGCTCCTCATTGTTTACCTGGCCCAATCTCAATCAGGGATCTCATAGTCAATGAGATCCACCTGGCCCTTGTTCTAATCACTACATCCCTTCCAATCTCTAAGTCCAGAGATGTAGGCCGATTCTGTCTCTTGTAGCTTCTCCTGGGATGTTTTCACTCTGGGTCCAATTCCTCCAACTCTGACTCAGACATGGGCAGCTTGCACCAGACCATAGCCAGTCTTTTGCACCTGGAGCATCTCAGGAGAGTTTCCTCCTCTTCTTCAGGTGGTAATGGTATCAAGGCTGCATCTGTCTTGGTTTCTTCAAAGCTAGATGGAGGATTTCTGACAGCCTTTCTTGCTCAGGAGCATACTGTTACCTCTTGTCACCTCTGAATTAACTGCACAGAATCCTGTCACCAAGTCATCCTTTATTTACTTGTGCACAGTACACTGGCTGTGGCCAGCCAGCTCGGAGCCAGTCTTTGAAGTGAGGAGACTCTGAATCCCCTGTTTATATCTGTCAGCCAGGACTCCCTGATTGGCTCAGGTTAAGAACCCTAATCAAGAATCTCATAGTCAATGAGATCCACCCGACTCTCATTCCAATCACTCCAAGTTCCTTGGCTTTTCCTTGCAGCCTTTCTTAAATAATGGCACATTAGCCACCCTCCAGTCTTCCAGGACCTCACTTGTGGCTATTGATTAAACAAATGTCTCTGCTAGGGGCCCCACAATTTCTTCCTTAGACTTCCATAATGTCCTGGGATACACTTGATCAAGTCCCAGAGATTTATCTATCTTTACAAATTTAAGATGTCCAGCACGTCCTCTTCTGTAATGTGAGTGACTGAAGTTTATTTTATACCTAAGGTTCAGCATAATATAGCAAGTGGTAGTAAAGTTAACAAAATAGATAAAAAACATAACTAGATATGTAATTGAATAAAATGACTAAGTAGTTCCTTAGAACATGGGCGGCACGGTGGCACAGTGGCTAGCACTGCTGCCTCACAGCGCCAGAGACCCGGGTTCAATTCCCGCCTCAGGCGACTGACTGTGTGGAGTTTGCAGATTCTCCCTGTGTCTGCGTGGGTTTCCTCCGGGTGCTCCGGTTTCCTCCCACAGTCCAAAGATGTGCAGGTCAGGTGAATTGGCCATGCTAAATTGCCCGTAGTGTTAGGTAAGGGGTAAATGTAGGGGTATGGGTGGGTTGCGCTTCTACGGGTCGGTGTGGACTTGTTGGGCCGAAGGGCCTGTTTCCACACTGTAAGTAATCTAAAAAAAATATTATGAATGGCATGATAGGGGAGGTGTTCACAGCTGTGGGAGTTCCTGGATGCCAATTTGGTAAAGAGAAAACAGGTCTATGGTAAATATTTGAAGCTTGAGCAGTTTTGGCCCAAAGTTTATGAGCTGAAAGCTGAACTAGAGACAGTGCAATGCATTAAGAAGGATGAAGGTTACTTGCATTCTTTGTACCATCAGCTGGTTATGACTCTCAGGGTTGAGTCATCTGATTTGGTCAGTGTTCAGTGACAGGAGAGTGTGACTATCGAAAAGACAGATCAGGGACGCAGAATTCAAGAGCACAGGAGTCTCAGCCTTTGCAGTTATCCAACAAGTTTTAGAAACTTTCAATCTGTCTGGATGAGAATGAGGGCTGCAGGATAGATTTTTTTAATTTCAAAAATACTTTATTCATAGAAATTATCTTTATGTACATATAGAGATACTAAAACAGTTCTGTACGGTCTTTGCACATTAAAAAATTTGGAATTTGATGTTATCTGCTGTTGCAAAACCAAAGTCATTTCCTGCTCATGCAGGACACTATTTACATACATTTTGAGGCAGAGAGAGAGTCTCATAACTGAATATACAGGTCTTTCTGCTATAATGTGCGTTTCATCAACATGAATTCATCATGACACGATTGACAAATTGGGGATGCTGTTTTTAAAGCATTACCTTTTAAAACATGTGTTGGCTTTAATGCGATCACATCGCCAACACTTTAAGCACTGTTTCTAAAGCGCACTTTCTATAACACGGAGTTGAACAAAAGCACAACCATCATGTTATAGAAGAACTGACTGTACTGTCATTATATTTTGGTAGAAAGACCTGAAATTATGCTCTTCTCCTACTGTACCTAGGTGGCAGCTGCACAACTTTAGTGTGCCCGTCAGCATGTAGTCCTGAACCTTAGAATGCATCAGTATGCAACACTCAGTTGAGGTCAACTCTTTTCACTGGAGGATCAACAAATTTCGGGCAGACCAAAGAGAATCTTTCACCAAGTTGGTGGTCCTCAAGGTGCAGTCAATGTTTGTCTCAGTGTGTATCCAGGGCAGCAGACTATCCAGCATAGGTCCTGCATCGGAGCTGCTCGGAATGAATCTTGACAAAAACCATGTATTTTCTCCAGACCTTCTATGAAAAGTCACATTCCAGATGGAGATATGTACTATCTCTTCCCCAAGGCAGCCATTTTGAGGGCAGAATGCAATGGTGCAGCAACTCTGAGCATACATGAAGGATTTCACAGGTAGTGCCCTTCTCACCACTAGCCAAGCTCTGTCTTGGTGCTTGTAGAAGAGTTCTGATAATGTGGCATCCTGCCAAATGGTTTTCACAGTCTGCTCAAGGAGACATCTGACAGGATCAGCCCTCAATGTGTCAAGGACACTGTGTGCTAATCTCTGCCTGATGGTCTTGGTAGTCAAAGGTGTTTTTCTTTGCAAATTTTTTCACAAAGGACAGGTGATATGGAGTGGTCTAACTACTTCAGCATTCCATTGCAACAAGGCCAGGCCCATCCATCATTATACAATGAATCGGTAGAACATCAATACATAGTGACACTTAGTGTTTGCGTACTGAGGGTCTACACACAGCTTGATGCAGCCCCACCAAATAGGTAGCCATTAGGATGAGAGCATATTCTGGATTAGTGGTGCTGGAAGAGCACAGCAGTTCAGGCAGCATCCAAGGAGCAGCGAAATCGATGTTTCGGGCAAAAGCCCTTTTTTATTCCTGATGAAGGGCTTTTGCCTGAAACGTCGATTTCGCTGCTCCCTGGATGCTGCCTGAACTGCTGGGCTCTTCCAGCACCACTAATCCAGAATCTAGTTCCAGCATCTGCAGTCATTGTTTTTACCCCATTAGGATGAGAGCAGTCAACAAAAACCTGAAAGAACTGCAGCTGCTGGAATTCAGAAACAGAAATAGAAATTGTTGGGAAAACTCAACAGGTCTGGCAGCATTAACATTTCAGCTCCATTGACTTGTCTTTAGAACCCTTCTTCAGGATGAGGTTAGTATTGGGTATGATCTCCCCACCTTATCCACAGCTTTGTACATTATATCCCTGTGGACACAGTCCAACTTTGACCTCCAGATGAAGTGGAAGATGGCTCGAGTGACAGCAGTGGTACAGGCTTGAGGGATAGGGCAGACCTGCGTCACGATTAGAGTGGTGCTAGAAAAGCACAGAAGGTCAGGCAACATCTGAGGAGCAGGAAAATTGACATTTCGAGCAAAAGCCCTTCAGGAACAAATGCTCATTCCTGATGAAGGGCTTTTGCCCGAAACATCGATTTTCCTACTCCTCGAATGCTGCCTGACCCACTGTACTTTTCCAGCACCATTCTAATCTTGATTCTGATGTCCAGCATCTGCAGTCCTCACTTACACCCACACCTGTGTCACATACAGCAGCACCAAGAGTGCCTCACACTTGATAGCCAGGTTTTTACCTACAATAGTAAGGGTATGGTATTTCTACAAACGCAGTTTCTGCCCCACCTTGGCAATATGTTCCTCCCAAGTTTTGCTGCATCCCCTGGCCCCTCTGAACCATATACCCAGCACCTTCAGATAATCTCACCTGACAGTGAAGGGAATAAAGGATTGGTAGGTCCAGTTCTCAAAGAACATGGCCTAATTCTTGCCTTAATTTACTTTGGCTCCTGAGGCCAGTTCAAGCTGGTCATAGATGCTCATAAGTCAGTGCACTGATCGTGGATTTGAGCAGAAAATAGCAACACCATCCATGTAGAAGGAGGCTCTAACCTGCAGGCCTTTGCTGCGTGGAATAGTCGCCCCTCTCAAGCTTGTATCCTACATGATGAACTGAGCAAAAGGTTCTATGCAATACACAAACAAAACAGGAGAGGGTGGGTAGACTCCAGATCTGATCGGGAAGCTTTCCGATTACCACCTGTTGATTCAGACTGCACTACTGATATTGGTGTCGAGTGGTCAGATCCAATTGCAGGTTTTCTCCCCAAAATCCATGTTGGAGAGCAGATTCCTCATTTAGGTGTGCAATATCCGTTCAAAGGCCTTCTCTTGGTCCAAAGTGATGAGGCAAGTATCCACCCCCCTCTGTCGTGCACAAAGACACTCTTCTTCCTGAAGAGCGCAAGGCTCACAGGGACCTTCCAGCCCCAATACAGCACAGATTAGTCAGGGTAAATTAGCAATTCCAGATGTGACTCGGTTGGCAATGGCCTTAGATAGGTTTTTACAAATCGCATTCAACAGTGAAATTGGTCACCAATTTGTAATTTCCATTCTGTCCCCTTTCTGCTTCTAGATGAGAATGATAATACCTTTCCCCATGGATTCACGCATGCCATCTGCCAGAAGCATACTGTCATCTACCTCCAGCAGGTTGCACAGATCTGAAAACAGCTTGGCTGATAAGTTGTTGCTTCTGAGAATTTTATGCTTTTCAAAAGATTCAAGGACCTTGGTCAGCTCCTGCAGAGATAATGGCTAATCCAACCTCTCCCATGTGCTGTCATCTCAGATCTCCATGATAGAGGACAGAAATGACTGGGGGAATCGTCTGTGGCCTTCATGCCACACAATCTGGCATAAAAGGATTTGCAGATATCCAGGATGTCAAACTGAGATGACATTACGAAGCAGTTTTTTTCCTTCAGGCTGCTGATCACAAAGCTCTCCCTGTGCACCCTGCAGAAGAAGAAATGCGAGAACATGTCATCCTGCTCCACAGAGCAGACCCTGGACCAGAAGATTATCTTAGAGGTCTCTATGACAAAGAATGAGGCTTACTGGCTCTTCGTCTCATGGTGATCCTCCTTGACATTAACCCACATTGTCTGCAGCAGGACAGGCCCTGCTTCTGCATGCTTTTCTGGAGTTACAACAGTTTTTCCCATATCTCTGTCTCATCCTCTAAACCCCTTTGAGGATGAAGAACCTCTTTACGTTTTCCTTAACTGTTTTTCCACCAGTCTGTTGGACACAGAGAGGGGTTTCACAGTTCTCCAACTTGTGTAATCTTTTTTCAGCACCTCAATGTGTTCTGGGGTCAGTAGTTTCACATTTAGCTTCCATGTTCCCTTGCCAGCGGATGGTCATCCTGTAGGTAACAGAGTCAAAAGTGTGGCACTGGAAAAGCACAGTAGGTCAGGCAGCATCCGAGGAGCAGGAAAGTCAAGCATAAGCTCTTCATCAGGAATGATGAAGAGCTTATGCTTGAAATATCAACTCTCTTGCTCCTTGGTTTCTGGCTGACCTGCTGTGCTTTTCCAGCGTCACACTTTTGACTCTGATCTCCAGCATCTGCAGTCCTCACTTTTGCCCTTAGGTGACAGTTGGCCAGCGGGAGGTAGTGGTCAGAGAAGAATACTGGTTTGATGCAAGTGGAACTGACTGAGAATGCTCAGGAACAAACAGGAAATCTATCCCAGAGCAGGTAGACCTGTCTGGCTGTGACCGGGCGTATCTACACTGCGTTCTGTCAGAAGGGTTGCTGAAGACATTGTGCAGCTTGGCAACTTTAACAGTTTCTTTCAGGAATCTAGATATGGTGTCTAGTTTGCTATCAGCCCCTCAGGATATTCCAGCTGCATTGATGATGCAGTTGGAATCACCAGCCAGAATGACCAGCTGGACATTGCCAGTAGCAATGGGACCTGCTACAGGACATCCAGATGCTCACTGTTTACCGCCAGGACATAACATTTATTAGTCCTAGGGGATCTTTCTGTCAATGACATTTCCTACAAGGAGCTGCCCATCCATTTTTAAGATTACCAAGTTGTCCAAAATCAGTTCTCCCATAGTCTTGTCAAGGGTAAGCTCATAGACCCCATGGTGTGGGTGAACAATTGCACCCTCGCAGGGCTGAGGTAGCTGTCCTATTCCTCCCTAAAGGCTTTGTCCAGATTGGGTGTCATCAGGGTGAGGATGAAGCCAGGAAAATACGGTTCCCTGTTTGATCCCTCACTGCTCTTGGTTGTCTTGATCTGTGGTGTGGTGGGTACCTTCCTGGTTCCTGACAACTGGAGGTAGGGTTTTATTGTGATGTTCAGTGTTTCTGGGCTGAGGGGTGCTCATCTCCTTCCAATCCTTGGTACTTTAGCTCCTTTTTGGTTTATGGTCATCTCTCTGCATATCTTCACTGTCAGAGATGTGTCCTCCTTGCAGTTGCCTCTTTCCTTTTTGCTGTTGACTAGTGGGGACCCGAAGTGGTTTCCTTTTCAGGTTCCTCCTCAACTCTGTCTATTCCCCCAACTCCTTTGTTGCCTTATCCCTCATTGATTCTGACTTCTTGAATGGAGTTGAGTCGGTTGGTGCCCTGCTTTATTGTCCTCCTTTCTTTCCTCATAGGCCTTTCCCTTCATCTGGGTGACCCTCATTTCAGTGCTGTTGCTGGAAAGTGACACCTTACTGTCTTTTGAAGGTCCACATATTATATTGTCACTTCCAGCCATTTTAGTAAATGTGGCCTTACACAGGAGGCCTTCTTCCCCACATAAGTTGCAGCTCTTGGACTCTTTGCAGTCCTTAGTTAGGTATACCTCCTTTTTACAGTTCCTACAGAGGGTCACTTTGCAGTCTGCTGCCATGTGTACTGATCTCCCACAGGTTAGGCACACTCTAGGCTGCCCGAGTATGTCAGGTACCCTCAGCTGGAGGGCAGGTGAAGAACATTCCCACTGGTCCCCATTTTCAGTGTCATCTTAACCTGCTTCTTGGTGATCCAGATTTCAAATGGTCCACCAAATTGGTGCTGCCATCTTTCAACTGTACGTACCTTCCCAGCAATGTCAAGATATCTGTTGCTGGGACGTGGAGGGTTGTACAATTGGATTGTGACAATTCAGTATCTTTGTGCAGGAGGACAAACAGTGGTGTCACAGACAGGATGCAGAGGAGACCCTCATCTCCTTTGTCGTCTAATGCCTTCAGGAGATGCTCACATTATTTCATGCTCTGGAATGTCACATCGAATTATCCCCCACAGGAGAAATTCTGCAGGGTGGGTGAGCTAGTCAACCATGGCACCGTGATATAGGAGGCCACTGAACAAGTATATATAGGGCCACAGCAGTAAGAAGAAATAAAGTATTGGTAGGGTACAGTGTAGTGAGGGGGATTGACACAATTCTCTGCAGCAAACAACATAAATTCAGTGGTTGTATGGCCTGTTCAGTGCCAAGATTTGGAAAATCTGCTGAGGCTGGGCAGGAACTTGCAGTGGGAGTGGAAGGATCCAATTGTCATCGTCCATGTAGAAACCAATGACATAGGAAGGCAAAGAAGGCATAGTCAGTATGAATTAGATGCTAAATTAAAGAGCAGAACCTCAAAATTCATAATTTCTGCATTATTAACAGAGTTATGTGTAAATTGGCATAAGGCAACTCAGATTAGAAGGATGAATAAATGGCTTAAAGACTGTTTTGTAGAAGAAGGTTCCAGTCATGGGACCCTGGCACCAGTACTTGAGAAAGTGGGATCTGTATGAACGGGACAGTCACCATCTAAACTTCACTGATTTCTCCAATAAGGGAAAAAGTGCCTTCCTGTCTAACCTATCAATGACCCTCATAATTTTATATATTTTATTCAGTATCCTCTCCTTCAAGAAAACTGTTATTTATGTGTTATAGTTGATATATTATAAGGGGCAGTGTCTGCTTAACAGGTGAATCATATGGCACTAGTGAGTTGAGAGTGTGATGCTGGAAAAGCACAGCAGGTCAGGCAGCATCCAAGGAGCAGGAGGAGCAAGTCATCAGGAATTCTCAGGAACAGGAGAATCAACGTTTTGGGCAAAAGCCCTCCTGATGTGCTTTTCCAGCACCACACTCTTGACTCTAATCTCCAGCCTCTGCAGTCCTCACTTTTGCCTAGTTGACACTAGTGAGTGTTCAGCCAGTGCTTATGGCTTATTCAGGCTTTATCTTTTACAAAGTGCACAGCTTCGGAATAAAAGCTTCATTGTTGGGCTGCAGCAATGACAAGTTCACATGTTCTTAGTTCATATTGGAGCATAATAACTGCCCATTACAGAATAACTGGTGACAAGAGGGAATTGGCCAGTGTGAGAGAGCATGACAGAGAGATAAAGAAAGTAATTTGTTTTCACTCAGTGATATACTCCAATATTGGACCAACAGGAGAAGAGCTGCACCCATCTTCGGACCTGGTAAGTTAGAGTGGAGGAAAGGACTGTAGACAGCTTGTTCCCGAATAAATAAATGAGAAAATTCAAACACTAAACAGGAGGAAATCTCGAGAACCCAAGCTGTGGAGCTCACCATGTGAGAGGTCTCAGACAAGGAGTCAGGGAGGGAAAACCAATTCCGTATTCAGCATTAGAAATTAATGAGAAACTGTTGCTATTCAGCTCAAGGTGCAAACCTAAGGAGATAATACCAAATTTAAGAAGAATTTGAATGTAAAAGTGGAACTCTTTGTGCACTGCAAATTAAAATCAAAATGGAGGGTCAATATGGTGCTATTGGATCATTTGAAGAAAAATCAGAAGGTTGGAAGGCCTGCTCTGAAAGATTCAATTATTATTTCATGGCAAATAGAATTGCAGATGAATTGATAGTACCCGTGTTCCTGAGCAATGTAAGCAGTAACAGTAAGCCTTTAATGTACTTAGAAGCCTTGTCCTGCTGAACAAACCAGGAAACAAACATACCAGGGGTTAATTGATATTTATGTTAGGCAGCATCTTGGTGAATCTCCTCTGCACCCTCTCCAGTGCAATCACATCTCTCCCTATGATGTGGATTCCAGAACTACACACAATACTGGGCAGCATGGTGGCACAGTGGCTAGCACTGTTGCCTCACAGCGCCAGAGACCCGGGTTCAGTTCCCGCCTCAGGCGACTGACTGTGTGGAGTTTGCACGTTCTCCCCGTGTCTGCGTGGGTTTCCTCCGGGTGCTCCGGTTTCCTCCCACAGTCCAAAGATGTGCAGGTCAGGTGAATTGGTCATGCTAAATTGCCCGTAGTGTTAGGTATAGGGGTAAATGTAGGGGTCTGGGTGGGTTGCGCTTTAGCGGGTTGGTGTGGACTTGTTGGGCCGAAGGGCCTGTTTCCATACTGTAATGTAATCTAATCTAATCTAATACTCTAGCTGTGGCCTGAAAAAGACTTTACACAGTTCCAGCATAACCTCCCTATTCTTAATCTTTGTGCCTTGGCGAATAACGGCAAGTATCCCAAATGCCTTCTCAACTACTTTATTTGCTTGTTCTGTTATCTTCAGGGACAAGTGAACATGCAGACTAAGGTCCCTTTGATCCTCGATGCTTCCTAAAGTCCTACTGTTTATTGATCCTGCCCAAATGCATAATCTCATACTTATCCGAATTGAATTAATTTGCTACTGATCATCCCATCTGGCAAGGCTGTCTATATCCTCCTGTAATCTAAGGCTATTCACCTCACTATTTAAAACCCCACCAATGACTAAACACAAACTTATTGATCAACCGTCATACATTTAAGTCTAAATTATTTACATATACCACAGATAGCAAGATGCGCAACACAGATTTCTGCTGAGCCCCACTGGACACATACTTCCAGTCACCAAAACACCCCTCGATCATCATTGTCTGTTTCCTGCCATGAGCTAATTCTTGATCCAATTAGACAAATTTTCTTGGACCTTATGGGAAGTTACTTCCACTATGAGTCTCCCATACAAGACTTTATCAAAAGCCTTGCTGAAGTCTAAGGAGACTACATCAAAAGGATTGCTCTCATCTACACACCTGGTCACCTCCTCTCAAAGTTCAGTCAAATTATCACACATGACCATCCCTTAACAAAACCATGCTGACTGTTCTTGATTAATCCCTGTTTCTCCAAGTGCTGATTAATTCTGTCCCCTCAGAATTTCTTCCAATAGTTTTCCCACCACTAAGGTTAGACTAACTAGCCTGTAGTTTCCTGGTTTATCACTTCCTCCCTTCTTGAATAATGGTACCACATGAACTTTCCTCCAGTCCTCTGGCACTTCTCCTATGGCAAGTGAAGAATAGAAAATTATTGCTTGCCCCTCTGCTATTTTCACCCTTGCCTTACTTAACAGATTGGGATACATTTCATCAAACCCTGGAGATTTATCTACTTTTAAGCCTTCCAGACCACTCACAACTTCCTCTCTGCCTATGCTAATTTCTTTAATTATATCTCAGGCTTTCACCTCAATTTTGATACCTGCATTGTCCTATTAATGAGTGAATACTGACACAAAGCATTTATTTAGAATCCTACCTACGTCCTTTGTTTCAATGCACAAATTATCACCTGTGCTTCTTACTGGGGCGTGCTATTTCTCTCATTATCCTTTTCTCTTGATGTACTTCTAAAATTGTCCTTTATTTTACCTATCAATATCCTTCCAAGCTTCATTTTTGCTCTCCCAGTTTCCTTTTTAAGTTTTCCCTTGTACATTTTAACTCCTCTGGGGCTTCTATTATTTAAGCCCTCAATATCCAGTGTTGAGAATTACCTGAATGCCACCATCTGCCTATCACATGCTGCAAAAATGTTTCATAATATCTCTCAACAGGTTGATTAGGAAAATATCTGAGGGGTTCTAGTAGACACTTTTGATGCCTTTGAAAAGAGGTGGGCATTGGAGACAAGGGGTATAGAATGGCTTATTTTGCCATAAAACTCCATTTTGATTTAATCCCCTCCCTCTCCATATACTTTTCCTTCATTTTTATTGTCATTGCATTGGCCCTGACTGGCTTTGCATGTAAATTGATCATTTAGTTTGAAACACAGGTGATTTGTGGTAGAGGAGAAAGTTTTTTAAAAATAACATGGTAGTAAAGAAACCATTCAGAGGCATGTAAAAACATCCTTTGATATAAAAAAGGGGCTCTTGTTGTGCCATGATAGTGTCACTACCTCTAGGCCAATAGGCCTGGATTCAAGTCCCACTTGTTCCAGGGGTGTGTAATAATGACCCTGAAGAAATTAATTAGAAAATGTTGGGGTCCTGAAGCCAGCAAGAGAAATCCTACCCCTGGTATAAAAAGTAATAAACTCTCAACTCTGGGAAGCAAAACATTCAAATTGTGAAATGTGATAAACTTTAACTAAAAATGTTAAGGGTTTCCAATAAAGGGACTCCTGTGGCACATCTCTATCTTAATTGAGTAACCTGCGTTTATACCTTCTGGTCTTAGAACCTTTTAGGATAGCAATCTATTGGAAAGGAATCTCATATATTCTTCACATAATCATTTCCGCATCAGGTCCGCTTCTATTTTCATTCTGCATTCTAATTACAATGTAATTACAATACGATAAGGCAATTAAGTCTTTAAAAGAATTTGGATCTCGATGCCAGGAAAAAGGAAGAGGCAAAAACTCGACAAAATAACTTGGTTTAAATTATCTTCACCAAGGATCGCCAGCACATTTAATTTAAAAATAACGTGTTCCGAGATCAGTTGGATGATTTCGAATTGCTCTCTGTTTACACATACGAAATACACACGTTTCTGTTAATGAAAAGTAAACACCCCCATAAAAACAAAGTCGAAAGCTTTCAATAATATATATTTAATTAAATGTAACCATGGAGATTGGAGTCGATATTTATTATTCATGAACTGTTTTATCATTTATTTTGAGGGGTAGAGATGATGTGGTAAACAAAACCCTATCAGACCAGTTGAGGTTCAAAACAATGTGTTGGGATTCGATGGTAAAAAGAGAACAAACAATAAAGTGGTGATCGTTCTCGGATATTTATCTGAGAAGCAAAATGCATATTTTTCCCACGAAGCTACAAACTGCCAAAGAAAAAAATGTACGCTGACTAAAAAAATAAACGGCAGGATGAGAAAATACTTCTATATATGAAATAAGAATTCAGTGACGGTTTAGTTCTGTGTGAACGGCATCTAGATGTGCACAGCAAACATACAGTTACATACCGCTCGTCTGTTATGTCCAGCTGTCACCATCACTCAGTCTCGCGCTGGCCGCCGTTAACTGCCATTGGTTCCACTCCAGCTGTTACGGTTCCCACAGCGACCGCGTTAGCTCCTAACTCTCAACTTCAGCCGATCACCACATGGCCCGCCTCCCCCTCCCACTTATTGGCTAACCGAAACGCCGCGCGGTAGAGGTTTTTAATTGAGTGGTCCATTGCAATTTCCATCAAAATAGTTTCCGCTTCGCCACCCAGTTGTCGGCGGCTTTCACCCGCTCCAGCGCGAGAAGGTTCCACCTGGGTCTTAAAGCCTGCAGCGAAGCTAACGTTGCCACCGGACTCGACATCAAAGGTATCTTGCTGGCACGGCAACCTCCTCTTTTCCACCTCACAACAAATTAATGAATGGCAGTCTCAAGTTTGAAAAGGGATGACTGAATCGGAAACATTAACGTTATTTTCTCTCCACAGACGGTGCCAGAACTTCTTGAGTTTCTCCCACAATTTCTGGTTTTGTGTTTTTCAGATCTCCAGTTGTTTTATTCATAAAAACTTCGTTTGCGGCGGACAGGTTTTCGATGTGCAAATGTCGAAATTCTTTAAACCAAACTTCTAAGAAATCCATGTCGATATAAGGGTTTCTGCTCTAATCTCAAGGAGCGCACATGCATTTCGTTTAAGAACACTCCCCCACCCTCCTCTGTATATCTGAAGTCTAAAATGTTTTACTGAAAACAAGTTGATTCATTTTCTTTTCATACAATCATTGAATTATTGACCCGTCAAACTGAAGAACACAGCCTTGATTTTGTTAAAAAATCACACAAAACCAGGTTATAGGCCAGTATCTTGATTTGGAAGCACTAGCTTTCAGAGTGCTGCTCCTTCATCAGATAGTTGCACACCTCAGTCCAACACTGGCACCTCCAAGTCTTTGAATACTCAGCGATTAAATTCAAATGTACTGTAGGATAGCACATTTTAAGGAATATTTAACTGTGTTTAGATGAAGCACAGAGGAGGGCAAGGATGTAATGTACTCTGGATGGGAGATTTCTATATCCGTGGCCAAGACTTGCTTAGCGGCACCACTTGAATAAAAGTGAAATAGTGTGGATGCTGGAAATCTGAAACAAACCCAATGGTGAAGACACTCAGCAGTCCACAAGTAACTGCAAACAGAAATAGAGTTTGTTTTGAGTCTTGTATGACTTCTTCAGAATAGAAAGGTGTTGAAAATCTTTAGTATATATTTTTGATAGAGGCAGATGTCCGGTGTAAAAGACAAAGCGAATCGTAATACTGGAGAAAGAAAAAAAAGAGTGGAGAGATTGAATCCTCCATACTAAGAGCAAAGTAAACAAGACAAAGACAAGACAAAGCTATGACGGGAAATGAATGGGAGGGGATGTGGAGAATGAAAGAAAAATAGATAACAGACAGAGTCAGACAGTCGTAAAGATTTCTAGCATGGAAAGTCCAAGTCCAAGTCATCCATGTCGACTAGAAATCCTATATAAATCTCGTCCCAAATGCCAGCATTTGGCCTATATAAATCTAGTCCCATTTTCCAGCATTTGGCCCATATCCTCCTAAACCCTTCCTATTCATATACCCATCCAGATATCTTTTAAATGTTGTAATTGTACCCAGCCTCCACCACTTCCTCTGGCAACTCCTTCCATACACACACCTCCCTGAAAAAGATGCCCCTTAGGTCACTCTTATATCTTTCCTCTCTCACCTGAAATGTGTGCTCTCTAGTTTTGCATTCCCCCACCCCAGGGAAAAGATCTTGCCTATTTACCCTATTGCATTCCCCTCATGATTTCAGAAACCTCTAAATGCCTCTGCTCCAGGGAAAATAACCCCAGCCTATTCAGCCTCTCCCTATAGCTCAAACCTTCCAACCATGGTAACATTCTCGTAACTCTTGTCCAAACCCTTTCAAGTTTCACAACATCCTTTCTATAGGAGGGAGACCAGAATTGCACACAATACTCCAGAAGTGGCGGAAACAATGTCCTGTACAGCTGCAACATGATCTCCCAACTCCTATACTCAATGCGCTGACCAATAAAAACAAGCATACCAAATGCTTTCTTCATTATCCTATCTACCTGTGACTGAACTTTTGAAGAATTATTAACCTGCATTCCAAGGTCTCTTTGTTCAGCAACATTCCCCAGAACCTTACCATTAAGTGTATAACTCCTGCCCTGATTTGCCTTTCCAAAATGTAGCACCTCACATTTATCTAAATTAAACTCCATCTACCACTTGTTGGTCCATTGGCCCATCTGACCAAGATCCCGTTGTGCTCTGAGGTAACCTTCTTCGCTGTTCACTACACCTCCAATTTTGGTGTCATCTGCAAACTTACTAATGATATCTCCTATGTCCTTATCTAAATAATATTATGAATGACAAAAAGCAGTGGACCACCATGGATCCTCCTGGCACACGGTTGGTCACAGGCCTCCAGTCTGAAAAGCAAGCCTTCACCACCACCCTCTGTCTTCTACCTTCAAGCTAGTTCTGTATCCAAGCAGCTAGTTCTTCCTCTATTCTATGTAATCTAACTTTGCTAATCAGTCTATCATGAGGAACCTTGTTGAATGCCTTACTGAAGTCTATATAAATCGCATTAACCACTCTCCTCTTGTCAATCCTCTTTGTTACTTCTTTAAAAGTTTCAATAAAATTAATGAGACACGATTTCCCAGGCAGAAAGCCATATTGACTACTTCTAATCAGTCCTTGCCTGTCAGATCTTTTGAAGTGTTTTTCGCAGCAAGGACAGATGAGTTCTCTCACTGTATTTTACTAAATTCACCACATTAATTATCTCCCCCTGATGGCATCCTCATGTCTGAATCCAGCCTGATCTTATCATGCACAACTCCAAGGACAAATTGCCACTTAAAAGATGTCTGAAAGTACGGACACCAAGGGATGAAGCTCTATCTTTCAATGCCATGCACCTTGACAATCACTGGCATTTCAAACCTGCCTTGCTCTATCAAGGACAGATTCAGAATATGTCCAAGAAGGGGAAGATGGCACTGTGATTCTCCAGCAGGGACCTGGAGATCCTGGTGGACTGGGCAGTGCAAAGGAAAGGAGACCAATTCCATAAGGGCTGTCGGAGGAGACTTTGCTACCAGACCTTGGCAGCCTGGTTCAAGGTTGCCACCTGGGTCAGTGTGATAGTCAGGGTATGGGTGAATGGCCACTAGTACTCTAAGAAGTTCAATGACCATCACCGCTCCACCAAAGTTAAGTGTCACACTCTTCTCTATGCTATTTCATACTCACTCACTCTCTGCTACTGCACTCACCTCTCTCCCAGGATCATGCTCTGCTACTTTCACTATTGTTTGGATCATATTCACTCACCATTCCCAACCATTAACTTTGCAAAGTCTCTGTACTGCCTCCTCACTCCCTTAGAATACTCCAGCATTTTTCCCACGACCTGCACATGCACTAACAGCAGTGCTATGCACTTTCATTTCACTCAATCCCTCCAATTCTCTTATTATAGTTGACATAAAATGATAGAGATAAGTCGGCACCCAACACTACGTGCCTCACCCCCTACAAGAAGAGAATGCTGGCCCTCACAGGTAAAGACTGGGGCAACGCCTGCGGGCTTACAGAGACCTTTGTCAGTCTCATTCACTGCACATTGCTACTGGGTGTGATTCCTTCTGTGTATTGTGTCTTGCAGGTAAAGCTAAAGTCTATCACTTCCACAGTGAAATGCCTGTCTCTGCTGAAGCCTTTCAGCCACCTTGTCCTCAGAGGATGAAAGGATGCAGAGGAAGCACTGGCTCCTGCACCCCTCCCCCCCTTCCTTCCAAACAACCCAGATGCTGATACCTCAATGGGAAAGTTAGCCGATGAGCACAACCACTGTCACAGCTCCTGAACTGGCCAAGGAAGAAATGCCCAGGCTGCTGTCACTCACAGAGTGTCAGAAACCAAGCACCTGCCCAGGCCCAGAAGGAAGAAATCTCTGTACTGTTGGAATTCATTCATGCAAAGGGAGGAACAATTTTTTGAGGCTCAAAACCCTTATTGCCCAGAAGTTGCAATAATACTGCAGCGAAACATGTGACCATTCATCAGGTTGGCTCGGAGTTTGCTTGGTATGGTGCACGCACCTGCACTTCAATGTCCCAGCCATTGACTATCAGGACCAAAGGTGTGATGACATGATGATGGGGAACATGGTGCATGCTGCAGGTGCCTGGTCTTCACAAGGGGATGGGGTGTAACGTAATCAGTTTCTGATGTTATTGAATTCAATATTGAGACCTCAAAGTTGTAAAGTGCCTAAGTGGAAAATGAAGTGTTGTTCTTCAAGCTCATGTTGTGCTTTATTGGAACATTACTGCTGGCCCAGGTCAGAAATGTTAGCATGATAGCCAGATAGTTTGTTGAAATTGACAACAGCTGGAGGTCAGGGGTCATTCCTATGGAGAGAACAGAGATGGTCTCTTAGTTGTTTGGTCTCACCAATGCAAACAAGACTGCATTTGAGAAGTGAATGCCATAGACTAGATTGAAAGAGGTACAAACAAAATACTGCTTCACCTGGAATGTGTGTTTGCGGCCTTGGACTGTAAAGAGGGAAGAGCTGAATGGAAAAGTGTTACATCTTCTGTGATTGCATAGAAAGGTGCCATGGGGGCAGTGATACCACAGGTGCACCTAACCTTAATTAGATAGACTTTTGATTGACAAGGAAATTGCAGGTGGGTGGGGTTCCGGTGGGAGACAGACAGGTAAGTGGATTTAAGGTCACAATCAAATCAGTTATGATTTTATTGACTGATGCAGCAGATTCTAGAACTTGACTGACTTATTATTGCTTATATTTCTCATATTCTTAAGTCCATTACAATATTACTAGGAGTGAACACCACACAGTCCTGGTGAGGACAAAGTCCCATCATCATATTGAGGGTACCTTCCATTTGGTTGTGTAGCACTACACCATACTCATTTGGATAAAATTCAACCAGTATGATAACTCTTAGCTGGGTCTCTATGAGGCAGTTTGGGCCATAATTATATCCAACCACAATGTGCAACCTCACTCGACTGTTACTATCAAGCCAAGGCATTAAGGCACCAAGGGTTCAATGATTAGTGCAAGAAGGCATGTCAAGAGCAGCACCAGGCATAACTAAAAATGAGATGACAATCTGATGAAACTGCAACACAGTGCTATGTCCCTGTCAAAACAGCAGAAAGTAGCATTCGATAGATTGAGCTAAGTAATCCTACAGCCAATGGATTGTATCGAAACTTGGCAGTTTTGACACATCCAGTAATGAAAGGTGATGGACAGTTAAAATAACAACAGCAAGGAAAAAGAGTCTCAACAAATATCCATATCCTCAAAAATTGAAGAGCCTTGCTTATCAGTGCAAAAGACAATGTTGAAGTGTTTACACCAGCTTCAATCAGCAATGCCATGTGAATGATCCATCCCATCCTGTGGTCCTTAGTAACAAAGCCACCAGTCTGCAGAAAATGTCTGCCTGTATTCCTGATGAAGGGCTTTTGCCTGAAACGTCGATTTTGCTGCTCCTTGGATGCTGCCTGAACTGCTGTGTTTTTCCAGCACCACTCTAATCTAGAATCTGGTTTCCAGCATCTGCAGTCATTGTTTTTACCTAGAAAATGTGGTTTACTCATTGTGTTATCAAGAAAATGCTGCAAGCTCCAGATATGGTAAGTACTATGGGCCCTGATAGTATTCTGGTAGTGGTACTGAAGACTGATGCTTCAGAACTAGTTGCACCCCTGGCCAAACTGTTCCAGCACAGTCATGACATTGGCATCTTCCAGACATCATGGAAAAATTGCCAAGACATGTCCTCTCAACAAAAAGCAAGACAAGTCCAAACTGACCAATTACACTTCATCTATCTTGATTATCAGTAAAGTAATGGAGGGGTCATTACAGTGCTATCACCCAACACTTACTCAGCAATAACCTCTTTGATTCTGCCCAGATCATTTGGATCCTGCCCTTGTTGTTACCTTGGCCCAAAAATGAACAAAACCGCTGAACCCTTTTGACATGGACACAATGTAAAGGCTATGTTTTAATTTTCTATACTTTTAATTGTGGACTGAAATGCGAAAAGGACTGTTTTAATCCTAGATCTATTTCAATTTAATGGCTACCCACCAACATGAGAATATGTGCTCTGGTACTAGATACTGGGGAATGCTTTGACAGTAAGTCATCTAAAGCTACATCCTGCACCTCCCAGATATAGAGCTGTTAGAGTTGTCTGCTCTTATTTTTGATTAGCTCAACAGAGAAAAAATAATTAGAAAATGATGTGTATTGCATCATTTGCTAGAATGGAGCTCTAGTGACCTATGATCCATACATGAGTATTATGCCTTTTGACTGAAAACAAAACATGAATAGAGATCACAGCAGATCGGGCAGCATCCATGGTGAGAAAGCAAGCTCACGTTTTAAGTCTAGATGACTCTTCATGAGGGAAAGTGAAATATGGAGGGAGCAGCATTATGCAATAGCGCAGAGGGGGGAGGTGTTGAAGTACTGGGAGAGAAAGAATGTTGACAATTCAAATTAAGTGATCAGAATGTGAGATAGCGGAATAATAGCACATCTAATTGCCAGACTGGAAAGAACAGACAGTCCTACTGGAGTGGGGGAGGGAAGAGAGGACATAGTGACAGAGAATGTAACAAGCAAAGCTAAACAAAGGGAAGGAATGTATTCACAATCTGAAGATGTTGAACTCCGTATTGATCTCAGAAGGTTGTAAAGTGCCTAGCCTGAAGATGAGATGTTGCAACTCCAGTTTTCGCTGTGATTCGCTAGAGCATTGCAGCATGCCAAGGACAAACAAGTTAGAGACAAAAAAAAAACTGCAGATGCTGGAATCCAAGGTAGACAAGCTGGAGGCTGGAAAAACGGAGCAAGCCAGGCAGCATCAGGAGATGGAGAACTCAACGTTTTGGGTGTAATCCTTCTTCAGGACTGGAAGTGAGCCCACCCCCAAGTCCTGAAGAAAGGTTATACCTGAAACAAGGACAGACAAGTGGGCATGTGAGCAGGATACTGTGTTAGAATTACTGGCTACATGAAGGTCAGGGTCATGCTTGCAGAAGGACTGGAGTGCTCTGCAAAGCAGTCACCCAGTCTGCATTTGGTTTCTCCAATGTAGAGTAAGCTACATTAGGTGCAGTGAATACAACACACAAGATTGGAGGAGGTATAGTTGAAATGCTGCTTCACTTGGAAAAACTGTTTTGGCCTTTGGATGGTGAGCAAGGAGGAGCTGAAGGTGTTGCACCTTCTGCAGTTATATGAGAAGGTGCAGTGGGAAGGGGAGGTGGTATTGGTGGTCAAAGAATTGGCTAGGGTGTCCCGGAGGGAATGATCCCTGTGAAATGCAGATGGAGAAGTGAGGGGAGGATTTGTTTGGTCATAGCATTCTGCTGAAGTTGTCTGAAATGTCAGAGAATGATCCTTTGAATATGGAGGCTGTAGGGATGAAAAATGAGGACAAGGGGAGACCCGATCATGCTGTTATGAATAAAGGGAAGGGGAAAGGGCAGAAGCTTGGATGATAGGTTGGATGCAGATGAGGGCCTTGCCAACCAAAGTGGGCACGAAACCACCCTTATGTTAGCAGTGCTGTTTCGGAAGGTGGCATCATCCAAACACATACGATGTAGGCAAAGGAACTGGGAAAAGGGATGGAATCCTTGCAGGATGTGGGGTGGAAAGAGCTGTAGTGAAGGTAGCTGTGGTTATCAGTGGCTTTGTAGTCAATGGCAGTGGACAGTTTATTTTCTGAAATGGAGATTATGAGCTCAAGAAAAGGGAGGGAAGTATCGGAAATGGATGATGTGAACATTATAGATGGGTGGAAATTGGAGGCAAAATGAACAAATTTTTCAAGGCCAGGCTGGAACATGAAGTGGCACAGAAACAGTCATTGATGTACTGAGAAAAGAATTATGGGAGGGGTCAGTGTAAGACTGGAACAAGGATTGTCCCACATAACCCTTAATGAGGCAGGTATAAATGAGATCAAGGTGGGTGCCCATAACCACTCCTTTGACTTGGCAGAAATAAGATGAATTAAAAGAGAAATTGTTTAGTGAGAAAACAAGTTCAGCCAAGCGAAGGAGAGTGGTGGACGGGGATTGTTCAGGCCTCTGGTCAAGGAAAAAGTTGAAAGCTCTCAGACCATCCTGGTGGGGAATGGAGGTAAAGAGGAATTGAACATCCATGGTGAACAGGAGGCAGTTGGGGCCAAGGAATTGCAAATTGTCAATATAGTGGAGGGCATCAGGGTAGGGTCTGGATAAGTGGAGGCAAGATGGAGTCAAGGTAGGAGGAAATGAGTTTGGTGGGGTACGAACAGTCCGATACAATGGGCCTACCAGGGCAGTTTGGTTTGTGGATTTTGGGAAGGCGATAGAAGTAGACTGTCTGGAATTGGAGACTACATGGTTGGAGGAAATGGAGGGGGGGGGTGGAGGGGAGATCTCTGGAGGTAATTAGGTCAGTGACAGTCCTGGTGACAATGGTTTGATGTTTGGATGTGGGGTCATGGTCCAGGGGTAGGTAGGAAGAAGCATTTGAGTGTTGGCATTGAGCCTCTGCAAGGTAGAGATCAATGTGCCAGACTACCTTTGTCAGTGGATTTGATAACAATGTTAGGGTTGTATCTCAGAGAATGGAGTGCGGCAATTTTGAAGGGAACAGGTTAGAGTTAGTGAGAGGAGCAGAGAAATTGAGACAGCCAATGTCACACTGGCAGTTTTCAATGAAGGGATCGAGGTCAGGTAAGAGGCCAGAGGAAGGGATCCAAGTGGAGGGTAAAGACTGGAGGTGGGTGAAGGGGTCAATGGAATGGGTTGTGTGGAATTCTGCCCGAAGAAGTGAGCACAGAATCAGAGGCAGTGCAAAAACATTTAAACATCATGGCAAGCCTGAAATTTATTAACTTGTGCGACATGAAGCTGAGTCCTTTGTCGAGGACAGTACATTCGGCCTCAGAGAGGGGAAGATCAGGAGGTATGGTAAAAATATGGCAAGGACTTGGGTTTGGGTGAATGACCTCTGGGGGGAAGAAAAGGATGGAACCTGAGGGTTGGGAAGGGGTGGATAAGGTGTCGACTCTGAACGACGGGAGGGGAAGGGGTCTGAGAGATGGAAAGATGAGGGTGGTGCAGGATGGATGTTGGAGTCCATACGTTGCTGGAGCTTGTGTGTCTTGATGCCTGAAAAAAAGAGAAAAAGTCTTTTGTTGAAGCAACAAATGAAACGAAGGATGAAGTAAAACTGGGGAATAGCACCGCTTTGAGAAAGGGTGAGTCAATGTTGCTGCAGAGTGGAGTCAAGTGTGCGCACGTGATGGTGCAGGGTATTGGTCATGGATTGCTGGATGCATTGGGAATAGCAGTCCAAAGGTCATTGGATGTCATGGTGATGCTTGTAATCGTGGGCGAACTTGAGACATGAAGGGTGAAACATAGTTGAAATCCATATGGGGTAAGTCATTGGCAGTCACTGAGGAATGAAATATGTCTGTGAAAGTGAGTTTTGGCAACACCTTGTTGAACACTAGCAGTGCAATGTAAAGCAATGAAGGTGTGCCTAATGGAAGAGATAGCCAGAGTTCCTGTCAGAGGGAAGAGCAAAACCTCTTCAGGATGGGTGTTCCTTGAAGAGACGTGGCATTCGATTAAATACATTGTAGGAGCTAATTACTGCAGATGCTAGAATCTGTACTGAAAACAAAAAAATGCTGGAGATCACAGCAAGTCAGGCAGCATCCATGGGGAGAAAGCAAACTAAAGTTCCGAGTCTGGAGGACCTTTCATCAGAGCTGAAGTGAAGTATGAAGGGGGCAGCAGCATTTATGCAATAGTGTGAGGGGGATGGGATGTGTGCTGTTGTTGGAGTGCTGCGGGAGAAAGGATCTTGACAGTTCAGATTAAATGTTTGGAATGTGAGAATGGCAGACTGATAGTGTGTCTAACTGCCAGACTGGAAAGAACAGACAGTCCCATTGGAGAGGGAAGAGTTGGAGAGAGGACGTGGTGAGAGAGAATGCAACAAGCAAAACTAAAAGACAAAGAAGGAATGGGTTCACAATCTGAAGGTGTTGAACTCCATATTAAGCCCAAAAGATTGCGAAGTGCCTAGTCTGAAGATAAGATGTTACTCCCCCAGTTTTTGCTGTGGTTCACTGGGGCAATGCAGCATGCCAAGAACAGACTAGTGGGCATGTGAGCAGGACACTGTATTACAATGACTAGCTATTGGAAGGTAAGGATCATGCTTGTGTATGAACCAGAGGTGTTCTGCAAACAACTACTTGAAATGTTAGCTTCTTTTCTCTGCATGGATGCTGCCTGACCCGCTGTCATCTCCAGCATTTTTTGTTTTCAATACAGATTCCAGCATCTGCACTATTACGCCTCTTGTTTGCTTCAGTCTTTCGTGTGTCCATCTACTTAGGGGCGGCACAGTGGCTAGGGCAGCGCAGTGGCTAGAGGTGGCATGGTGGCTAGGGGTGTCATGGTGGCTCAGTGGTTAGCACTGCTGCCTCACAGTGCTAGAGACCCGGGTCTAATTCCCACCTCAGGCAACTGTCTATGTGGAGTTTGCACATTCTCCCCGTATCTGTGTGGGTTTCCTCCGAGTGCTCTGGTTTCCTCCCACAGTCCAAAGATGTGCAGGTTAGGTGAATTGGCCATGCTAAATTGCCCATAGTGTTAGGTGCATTAGTCAGGGGTAAATGTAGGGGAATGGGTCCGGATGGGTTGCTCCTCGGAGGGTCGGTGCGGACTTGTTGGGCCGAAGGGCCTGTTTCCACACTGTATGGAATCTAATCTACTTAGTCACACACTCTTTTGTGTGTCCATTCCTATCTCATCATCTTCAATGGAATTGCCTCATACTGTTTTCCAAGTTCGGGAGCATCGTCTTTTATGGGAGTCAGGAATTTAGGAACATAGCACCATGGCTTCACACAAGATGCCAATGCTGGTGGCCATTTGACCAGTGAAGCTAATGTCACTGCAAACAACCACTCAGAAACTCCAGTGCAGGAGTTAATTTGCAGGCTCAGGGCCATTCTTTGAGATACTACCATGTCTATGAAGGGCATTGCTGCAGTCTGGTCCCATTTGTGATGGCCAAGTGGATATTTCATTTTTAGGAAGCTCACCAACATGTCAGACCCTAAGGAAAGCGAGGTATTATGCATTCACCTTGGCAGACTGCATGATCATTAATTTGCTTGCAATACCGCACCTAGGGGTGAGTGATGAGCACATGGTTGCTGACTTCCTCAGTGATCTTCATCTTGCCTTAGTTAATCTAGTGGTGAGTGTCCTGGACCTGTTCTAGGAAAAAAAAGAAGCTTCTGTTTTACTTTAACAACCTAAAGAAGCTGTGCTAAACCACAGTGCCAGCCAGAATCTTCACTTTGCCATTCTTTGACATGCCTTCTTTCTCAGTCCTCCATTCAGGTTTCTTTATGGTTGGATTGAGTTCAAAGAGTGCTGCAAATGCTTTAACTATGGTGCGTGCACATCCAGTGATATGGTCTTATGTTACCACTGCCACTTACTGGATACCTCCTCCACCCTTTGGTAGTTAATTGACTAGTTGCCGCAAAATACTGATTCCTAGCCTGCCCCCCCCCCCCCCCCTCCCCGCCAAAAAGCAGGGGTATCCATCCAATGGTACGACCTTTGACTTTTCCACAAAATTCAACCTTTCTGCATACCAGATGGTTATTCTAGGACTGGTATATTATCTGAAAAACAACCATTCAGTGATCTCTACTGACTACATCAGTAATGCTTAAGCACAGTTTACGTTAAGTAATATGGGTTCAGATGAGAGAAGGGGTAACGTGTCTAGTTTAAATTAAACAATTAAAACTGTAATACCCCCTTCTCAATTAATCTTTAGTTCAGCAATGTCTGTTGAGCTTGAGAACTAATCCTCAAAATCAGACATTTTTTAGGGCTCTCCAAATACTACCTATTAGGAGAACAACATGTGCCCATGTGTAGGTCCAAGCATGCAGCAAACCAGCCACTACTGGTCTGCCTGATCCCGTTAGGATTTAGATCAGAGTGGTGCTGGAAAAGCACAGCAGGGCAGGCAGCATCCGAGGAGCAGGAAAATCGATGTTTCAGGCAAAAGCCCTTCATCAGGAATTCCTGATGAAGGGCTTTTGCCCGAAACATCGATTTTCCTGCTCCTTGGATGCTGCCTGACCTGCTGTGCTTTTCCAGCACCACTCTGATCTAAACTCTGATTTCCAGCATCTGCAGTCCTCACTTTTGCCTGCCTGATCCCATTAGGGATTAATGCACAAGAACTCCGAGTTTCTGAGCACCCATCCCTGGACAATTCGCCTAATAAGATTAAGCAGAGGTTTTACACAGGATCTGAGGAAACTCCTGACAATACAGCAATTTAATGTAACCAGATCTCCATCATTTTCTGGGTATTCCCAATTTTTCCCATCAGTGTTGAAACAGAGACCAACAGAACTCACAAGCAAATTTGTAATCAATATAGCTTTACAAAGAAATATAATAAGTAAAAAAAAAATTGAAAATTAGGGTGCATTTTTCAAAAATATTCTTGCAATAACACTGTTCAAAAATCTTCATTATTAGATTGCTACACCACAGACAAAGTAATTTGTGGCATGGTTGTGCTTCCTAATTTGAGTCTTTTAAACACAAGTATGCCAGGAACTCAATTGACTAACAGGACAACAGTGAGGGAAATTTTGTATCCATGCTACCTTTTCCATATGAATCAATCTAGCTATAAAATTGACACCCAAGAGGTAGAAAGTGAGGACTGCAGATGCTGGAGATCAGGGCTTAAAAATGTGTTGCTGGAAAAGCGCAGCAGGTCAGGCAGCATCAAAGGAGCAGGAGAATCGATGTTTCGGGCATAAGCCCTTCTTCAGGAATGAGGAAGGTGTGCCAAGCAGGCTAAGATAAAAGGTTGAGAGGAGGGACTTGGGGGAGGGGCGTAGGGAATGCGATAGGTGGAAGGAGGTTAAGGTGAGGGTGATAGGCTGGAGAGGGGGTGGGGCAGAGAGGTCGGGAAGAAGATTGCAGGTCAAGAAGGCGGTGCTGAGTCTGAGGGTTAGGACTGAGAAATGCAGGTCAAGAAGGCGGTACTGAGTTCTCCTGCTCCTTTGATGCTGCCTGACCTGCGCTTTTCCAGAACACATTTTCAAACCCAAGAGGTAGAGGAAATTAAATAAGTGACTATTATATGTGTTTTTTTTAAAGAAGACAATAATAAAGAAAGGTGAATTGGAAATAGACAAGAATGGGAAAACTAGAAAATAAAGAAAAAAAGCAGTAGTTTTTAGTCCTTCGATTTAAAATGTTTTCAATTAATATTTATTTTGGCAGTGCAGTGTTAATATTACAACTGATAGTCATATCAGATATTTAGATGATTTTATTATGTAATATTAGTGTTGGTTCCTGCACTAAATGTCTAAAGAAATCAATGACTAGCTGAATGGCTCTGTAAAATTTCAGGGCTGCTGGTGCTCTGAGCATGAAAATGAAACATGAGGTGCAACATATCACAACTGAATAAATGAAGCAGAGATTTCTCATTGTTTTTCACTAGCTGCTCATTTTAACTTGAAGTTCACAAAATAACAAAACAGTCAAATTAAACTTAAAATTATTCTTGTTAAAATAGTATTTTCATGGTCATTTTTCTGTAGAACATATTTATATTGAAAAGAGAATAGTACTAATCACCAATATTGTTTAAAATTTTAAGATAAACTATTTTCAGGTAGCAACAAGCTACTTAACTCTGAAGACACTTTGCCTTCTTCAAACTTCACAGATAATAATGAAGGCACCCTCAAAATATAGGCAACAATTACAATATTCAGTGATCTTCTTTATAAGCTGATTTATACGTTTCCTTATAAGTCATGCTCCCATATTTGATGTTAATATTCCACAATGTTAGTGATGTTGTGAATTCATTACATTTTCAATGGCAGATACTCTCTTTAAAAATCCTTGCTTAACAGATGAAGTTGACTGTCTTGAAGAACACTCTGCCCACATGCCATTTCCATGATTCTTTTGATGTTTGCACAGAAATTGTTTCATCTTTTCTCTGAAGAAACTGGTTGTGAGTGTATAGAGAATTGGGTTCAATGCACTGTTTATCGGGAGTATAAATATTACTACCCAGGATGTTATTGTTCCTGAAAAATCAAGAAAACACAAATAAAAACGTGTTTATATTTTTATAACTGTTGATGGATTGAAATACCGAAAAAAGTTAAATTACATTATTACAATGATAGAGCACATTTCACATCCCCAACTGCTTTACAGCCAATGAAGTTCTTTTGAAATGTCATTTTTTACAAAATGTAGTAGTCAATTCACATGCAGTAAGCTCACATAAATAGCAATGTTATAAGGATCAATTATTTTTTTGTGATGCTAATTAAGGGATAAATACAAGCCAGGACACTAAGATTTTTTGAAATATTGCCATGGGATATTATACTTCCACATCATAGACAGGACTTCAGTTTAACATTTCATCTGAAAGTACTTTGTGAACCGCACTCACTGCTAGCTTAGAAGCTTATGCTCAAGTCTCTAAAGTGTAAATTAAGTGTAAATGGATGACATTTATTGCTTTTAATTAGAGAAAATATATAAATGATCTAAAATCACGAATATTAATGCTAAAGAGCTATGTATCATCCTCATATGCCAAACCAATGGCACATGTATGTTTTTTTTCATTAACTAAATGTTGATAATAAGTGATGTAATGACTGAAACCTTGCTTTTAAAAATGAGTTTAACTTGAGGACAGTACACTATTTATATGAAGTTGTTGGCAATGTGTGATTCCAATTAATACTTAGTCATACCATTCCATACCAGCAGGTGACTCTGGTGTACTTTCTAACAATTTTAAATAAATAAATTGAATTCATGCTTTGGGTATTAAAAAAACAGGTAAGAAAACTTCAGATGTATTAGAAAAACATTTCAAAGTGGTCTGAATTCATAACAGTAACTTTAAATTGAAAATGACACTTAATTATTGAAGAAGGGAGGTAGAGAGAAATCACTTAACGAGTATCTGGAGAATGTCCTTCAGCTGTTCACATCAAATAAGACACTGATTGTATATCGTCAGCCCATGCTTGCAAAACGTGCAACACAACATCAACACAGTGTCCAACATTGGATAAGAGTCAACAACTGACTAACATTTTCTGGCTAAGCCTGCAAAGTATTGTGCTGACAGCCAGTTTAGAATGGGCAGTTGAAGTGTGATGGCACTTGAGCATACCTGGATATCACATATGTTAATACACAGGTATCTGTTCTTTGCAAGGAGAAAAGATGATACTGAACCTGTGTCGACTTAAAATAGGTACAGCATTTACTGGTTCATTTTTCAGGGCAGTGCCTTGACCAATGAGAGGCAACTTGCCTAGTTTAAAATTTAAACAAAACTTGTTAAGTATCATTAATTAGTGCATTCTCCTTGGCAAAACATCTAGCAGGGTCCATTTCCCCACCAATCAGCATTCTCCTTTCATACAGTATAAATTACGGTTTTTTTCCCCCTAAGATTGATAAACTTATGAAATATCAAGATGGGACAGATGAAATCCATGGACAAAATATGTTTTTGGTTGGGCAATATTGAAGGCCTGTGCTTCAAAATGAAAATTTAAAAACAGAAAACCATTTGAAAACCAAATGAAGTTTGGTCATTTTCCTCATTGCTAGTTGTGGAACCTTGTGTGCAACGTAGCTTTGGATTTCTCTGCATTTCAATAATGGCTATGCTTCAAAAGTATTTAATTGATGGTAAAGGCAGTTATATAGGCACACACAAACAAGGAGAGAAAGTGAGGGCTGCAGATGCTGGAGATCAGAGCTGAAAATGTGTTGCTGGAAAAGCGCAGCAGGTCAGGCAGCATCCAAGGAACAGGAGAATCGACGTTTCGGGCATAAGCCCTTCTTCAGGAATGAGGAAAGTGTGTCCAGCAGGCTAAGATAAAAGGTAGGGAGGAGGGACTTAGGGGAGGGGCTTTGGAAATGCAATAGGTGGAGGGTGATAGGCCGGAGTGGAGTGGGGGCGGAGAGGTCAGGAAGATGATTGCAGGTTAGGAAGGCGGTGCTGAGTTCGAGGGATTTGACTGAGACAAGGTGGGGGAGGGGAAATGAGGAAACTTCACCTCCCCCCACCTTGTCTCAGTAAGAAATGCAAAACTTGCACCCACACCTCCCCCCTTACTTTCCTCCAAGGCCTCAAGGGAAAGTTCCATATCTGCCACAAATTCACCTGCACCTCCACACACATCATCTATTGCATCCGCTGCACCCGATGTGGCCTCCTCTATATTGGGGAGACAGGCCGCCTACTTGCGGAACGTTTCAGAGAACACCTCTGGGACACCCGAACCAACCAACCCAACCACCCCGTAGCCCAACACTTTAACTCCCCCTCCCACTCCTCCATCGCCAGACCATGGCAACATGACAGGTTGGAGGAAGAGCGCCTCATCTTCTGCCTGGGAACCCTCCAACCACAAGGGATGAACTCAGATTTCTCCAGTTTCCTCATTTCCCCTCCCCCCACCTTGTCTCAGTCAACTCCCTCGAACTCAGCACCGCCTTCCTAACCTGCAATCATCTTCCTGACCTCTCCGCCCCCACCCCACTCCGGCCTATCACCCTCACCTTGACCTCCCTCCACCTATCGCATTTCCAACACTCCTCCCCCAAGTCCCTCCTCCCTACCTTTTATCTTAGCCTGCTGGACACACTTTCCTCATTCCTGAAGAAGGGCTTATGCCCGAAACGTCGATTCGCCTGTTCCTTGGATGCTGCCTGACCTGCTGCGCTTTTCCAGCAACACATTTTCAACACACAAACAAGGAACTTGAGTAGGCTATTTGGCTCCACAAGCCTGCTCTGCCACTTAATAAGATCATGACTGATCTGATTTTAACTTCAAATCCAGATTCCTATCTACCTCAGATAACCTTTCATCCCCTTGCTTACCAGCAATCTATTTATCATTGCCTTAAGCATATTCAAGACTCTGCTTCCACTGCCAGTTCAGGAAGAGACTTCCAAAAGCTCACAACTCTCGGTGTGAAAAAAAAAGCCTTATCTCTGGTTTAATTGGGCACTCCTTTATTGAAAAACAGAGACCTTTAGTTCCAGATTCTCCTGTAAGAAGAAATAGCCTCTGCACATTTAACCTATAAAGACCCCTCAGGATCTTATATATTTTAATAAAATCACAGCTTCCTCTTCTAAATTCGAGTCTGTCTGGCCAGCCATCCTCATAAGACAACCTGCCCATTGCAGGTATTTGAGTAAACATTCCAATGCATCTCTGTCCTTCCTTAAATAAAGTGACCACTACATGGAGAATATAGAAGATTAAGATATAGAATACATAGAATCCCTACGGTGTGGAAACAGGTAATTTTTGAGACATTCAAGTTTCTTAGAGAGCTTAACACGATAGATCTGGAAAGGTTGTTTCCCCTTGTGGGAGAGTCTAGGACCAAAGGGCATTATCTCAGAATAAGGTGTCATAAATTCAATGCAGTGGGTTGTGAACATATGGAATTCTTTACCACAGAGGGCTGTTGAGGCTGGGTTTTTAAGAATAATCAGTAAGGAAATCAAAAGTCATGGGGAAGTGGCAGGAAATGGAGTTGAGGATTATCAAATCAGCTATAATCTCATTGAATGTTGGTGAAGACTCCAATGAATGTCGGTGAAGACTCAATTGTCTGAAAGGCCTACTTCTGCTCCATGTCCTGTGATTTTATGGTCAAGTGTGCACGGTAGCCTGGATGTGGTCCTACCGGTGCCCTGTGTACCTGAAGCATAACATCCACAATTTTAGCCTTCATTTTATTTTCCCAGTTACCTTCATGTCATCAGCAGGTTGGGCAGCCATACTTCCCTTCCCTTCATAGTGCATAGAATTCATAGAATCCCTACGGTGTGGAAACAGGTCATTTGGCCCAACAAGTCCACACCAACCCTCTGAAGAGTAACCCACCAGACCCATTCCCTGACCCTAATGCTCTATATTTCCCCTGACTAATGTACCTAACCTATACGTCCCTGAACAATATGGTCAATTTAGCATGGCCAGTTTACCTAACCGGCACATCTTTGGACTATGGGAGGAAACTGGAGCACCTGGAGGAAACCCAAACAGACACGGGGAGAATGTGCAAACTCCATACAGGCAGTCGCCTGAGGCTGGATTCAAACCTGGATCCCTGGCGCTGTGAGGCAACAGTGCTAACCACTGAGCCACTGTGCTTTATATAATTTCTAAACAGTTGAGGCCCAGTACCAGTCCCTGTGAAGCATCACTCACTACATTTTGCCAACATGAAAAAGACATGAAAATCTATGTCCAATCTCTACTTCCTTTTAATCAGCCAATATTCTATCCATGGGACTTTTACCCCAAGACATGAATTTTTGCTTTCTGCACAACCTTTGATGTGGCACTTTATCAAATTCCTCTGGAAATGTAAGCACAATACACCTGGTTCCCTTTTTTTCCACAATACATGTTGTTTCCTCAAATAACTCTAATGGATTGGTTAATCATACTTTTCCTTTCATTAAACCATATTTGTAAATATTGGCACAGGGGATAGTTAAAGGTAAAGTCACCATAATCCCAGAAGACTATTGCTTCATTAGAGAGAAACAACTAGTGATGTTTGAATCTGAGGGTCACGAAGCCTTAGCAAGGAAAGCAGCTGGTGCATGAATTTACCTGGTGATTAATTTGAACTTATCTAAGAGCTCTGCTATAACTTTGAAAATAGTGCTACCATTGGCACTATTTTCCCATTTAAAAGAGAATTTTGGAGATTTAAAACCTATGCATCAATGATATCACTCATTACTTCTTTTAAAGACACTAGGATAAATTCATCATGACCTCACAGATCATGACCACACTTCTACATTGTTGGCATTTCTTGACCTTTTAAAAAGGTAATTCATGAGATCCATGTATGCCTGGCTACGCCAGCAGTTATGGCCCATCGACTTGAAAATATAGCAATGAGCTACTTTCTTGAACCATTAAAATCCATTTGGTTTAGGTAGACCCATTAGAAAGGAAGCTTCAGGATTTTGACTCAGTTACACTGAAGGGACATGATCATATTTCCAAGTCAGGATGGTGAGTGGCTTGGTAGGGAACTTGCAAGTGATGGTATTCGAATGTGACTGCTGTCCTTGTCCTGCTGGATAGTAATGTTCATGGTTTGGAAAGAGCTGTCCAAGGAGCTTTCATGAATTTTTGCTGTATATTTAGTTGACAAGACATACTATTGAGCTATTGATGATGAAGGCAGTAAAAGTCTGTGGATGTTGGACCAATCAAGTGAGCCACTTTGTCCCAGATGGTGTCAAGCTTCTTGAGTGTTACTGGAGCTGGACTCATCCAGCCAAGTGGAGAGTATTCCATCACACTCAGGACTGTGCCTTGCAGATGCTGGATACGAGTCAGGAGGCTAGTTACTCACTGCAAGATTCATTGGTGTCAACTTGTTCTTAGTAATATGGCTAGTCCAATTCAATTTCAGGTGAATTGCATCCCCTAGGATGTTGATAATGGGGGATTCAGTGGAGGCAATGTTGCTGAATGTCAACTGTGATGCTTAGATTCTTGTTGGAGATAATCATTGCCTGATATTTGTATGGTGTGATTGTTCATTGCCATCTGTCAGCCCAAACCTGCAAATTGTGTAGGTTTTGCTCTATTTAGACAAGGATTGCTTCAGTATCTGAGGAGTTGTCAGTGTGCTGATCATTGTGCAATTATTAGCAATTAGCAATTAGCATCCCCACTCTGACCTTATGATGGAGGATTATTGATGAGGTAAGTGAAGATGATTCGACCAAGGACAGTACCTGAGGAACTCTTGCACAGGTGTCCTGGAACTGAGATAACAGACCTCCAACAACTACAACGATCTCTCGTTTGTGCTAGAAATTACTCCAGCTTGTAGAGAGTTTTCCTCTTGACTCCCATTGACTCCAGTTTTGCTAGGACTCCTTGATGCTATACTCAGTCATATGCAGCCTTAAGAACAGAGGAGCTTCTTGTCAAAAGGAGGAAGGTAGCTTATGTAAGGTGGAGGAAACAATGATCTAGCATAGCTTTAGAGGATTACAGGATTATTAGAAAGGAGCTCAGAAATGGACTGAGGAAAGCCAGGAGGGGGCACGAAAAAGGCTTGACAGGAAAGATTAGGGAGAACCCAAAGGCATTTTACTCATACGTGAGGAATAAGAGAATGATCAGGGAGAAGGCTGGGGCCGGTCAGGGGTAGCGTAGCGAATTTGTGCGTGGAGTCTGAGCGGATAGGGGAAGCCCTAAATGAGTGCTTTGCTTTGGTTTTCACTAAGGAAAGGGACCTTGGTGTGAATGAGAACTTTGAGGAGCTGGGAAACAGGCTTGAACAGATCAAGATTGATGAAGTTGATGTGGTAGAAGTTTTGGCAAACATTAAGGTTGATAAGTCCCCAGGGCCAGACCAGATTTATCCTAGGTTGCTCCAGGAAGCGAGAAAGGAGGTTGCTAAGCTGTTGGCAAAGATCTTTGCTTCCTCACTCTCCACGGGAGTAGTACTGGAGGATTGGAGGGAGGCGAATGCTGTTCCTCTTTTCAAGAAGGGGAATAGGGAAATCCCTGGCAATTACAGGCCAGTCAGTTTTATGTCTGTGGTCAGCAAGGTTTTGGAAAGAACTCTGAGGGATAGAATTTATGACTATTTGGAAAAGCATAGAGTGATTAAAGGCAGTCAGCATAGCTTTGTGAGGGGCAGGTCATGCCTCACAAATCTTACTGAGTTCTTTGAGGAGTTGATGTGACAGGTCGACAAAGGTTGAGCAGTGGATGTGGTGTATATGGACTTCAGCAAGGCATTTGATAAGGTTCTCCATGGTAGGCTCATTCATAACCTCAGGAGGTATGGGATACAGGGAGATCTGGCTACTGGATTCAGAATTGGTTGGCTGACAGAAGGCAGAGAGTGGTTGTTGATGGAAAGTATTCTGCCTGGAGGTCAGTGGTGAGTGGTGTCCCACAGGACACTGTTCTTGGGCCTCTGCTATTTGTAGATTTTATAAATGACTTGGATGAGGAGGTTGAGGGGTGGGTTGAGGGGTGACACAAAGGTTGGAGGTGCCATTGATAGTATCAAGGTCTATTGCAAGCTGCAGCGCGACATAGACAGGATGCAGAGCTGGGCTGAGAAATGGCAGATGGAGTTCAATCTGAATAAATACGAAGTAATGCATTTTGGAAAGTCAAACTTGAATGCTGAATATAGGATTAAAGACGGGATTCTTGGTAGTGTGGAGGAACAGATGGATCTTGGTGTTCAAGTGCGTAGATTCCTCAAAGTTGCCGTCCAAGTGGATAGGATTGTTAAGAAAGCATATGGTGTTTTGGCCTTCATTAATAAGGGGATCGAGTTTAAGAGCCACAAGGTTTGCTGCAGCTCTACAAGACCCTGGTGAGACCACATTTGGAATATTGTGTCCAGTTCTGATTGCACTTTTAGGCTTTGGACAGGGTGCAAAGAAGGTTTACCGGGATGCTGCCTGTACTGGAGGGTTTGTCTTATGACGAGAGGTTGACTAAGCTTGGACTTTTCTCGCTGGAGAGAAGGAGGAAGATAGGTGACCTGATTGAGGTATACAAGGTAATGAGAGGCTTGGATAGAGTCAATAGCCAGAGACTTTTCCCCAGGGCAGGATTAACTGGCATGACAGGTCATTGTTTTAAGATATTAGGAGGAAGGTATAGAGGAGATGTCAGAGGTAGGTTCTTTACGCAGAGAGCTGTAAATGCATGGAATGCATTGACAGCAGTGGCGGCGGAAGCAGAGTCATTAGGGACATTTAAGCAACTGCTAGACATGCACATGGTCAGCAGCGAATTGAGGGGTATGTAGGTTAGGTTATTTTATTTTAGATTAGGAATAATCCTCGGCACAACATCGTGAGCCGAAGGGCCTGTTCTGTGCTGTACTTTTCTATGTTCTATGTTAATGTCAAGTGCAGTCACTCGTACCTCTGGAATGCAGCTTTTTGGTCTCTGTTTAACTAAATATTGTAATGGGGTCAGGAGCTGAGTGGCCTTGATGGAACCTAAACTGATCTTGACCCAGCAGGTTATGGCTAAATAGTTGTTGCTTGATAATACCGTTGATGAAACCTTCAATCATTAGACCATTTGGGCAATGTTTGGATAGGATGGGTTTGTCTTCCTTTTTGATACTGGACATTCCTGTCTATTTTTCCGTGTTGTCAGGTAGATGCCAGTGTTGTAGTTCCACTGAATCAGCTCGGCTAGAGGCACAGTACGTTCTAGAACACAAGTCTTTAGAACTATTGCTGGAATGTTGCCAGGGCCCATAACCATCACCAATAGCCGTTAGCTATTTCTTCATATCATGTGGAGTAAATCAAATTAGCTGTAGAGTGGCATCTTTTTACTGAATACATCTGGAGGAGGCTAAGATAGATCATTCAAACAGCATTTCTGGCTGAAGGTTGTAGCAAATGCTTCTTCAGCTTTGACTTTTGTACTTATGTGCTCGGCAGACCTGTTGTTGCAGATGGCAATATTTATGGAGCCTAATCCTCCAATGAGTTATTTAATTGTCCATTACCATTCACAACTAGACCTGGCAGGACTGCAGAGTTAAGATCTGATTTGTTGGTCGTGGAATCACATAGCTCAGTCTCATACCTGTTGCTTTTGCTGGTTGGCATGTAAGCAATTCTGATTTGTAGCTTCACCAGGTTGGCAAATCACTTATAAGTATGCCAAGTACTGCTCCTGGCATGCACTCCTAAAATCTTCATCGAATCAGGATTGATGCTCTGGCTTTGTAGACATAGTAAAGTGGTGAAAATGCCAGACTGTTACAGATTGCATTGAAGTTCATTTGCTGCTTCTGACGACCTCCAGCACCTCATGGACATTCAATCTTGAATTGCTAGATTTGTTCAAAGTCTATCCCATTTTTCACAGTGATAGTGCCATAATCATGAAGAAGGGTATTCTCAATGTGAAGACAGTTTTGTTCCTTTTTTGAGGCTTTTGCACAATTGATACAACTGAATTGCTTGTTGAGGGCAGTTAGCAGTCAGGCACTATGTTGTGGGTATGGAGTCACATTTAGGTCAGGCCAAGAAAGGACAGCTGTTCCTTTCCCTTTAAAGGGCTCATGAATGTTTGTGACAATTGATAATGATTTCATGGTCATCATTAGACTTTTATTTCCTGATTTATATCTCAAAAATATTCCATGAACTCCTCAAACTGGAAATCTTTGCCCATCTGACTTTTCAAGTTTATTGAAATATCTTATTGAACAAAGAAAGAGGAGTTGGCCATTCCTTTTCTTGGCCTTGCTAAACAATTAACCTAGGTAATGGATATTTTGCATCTCAACTCTGCATCATATTGTTTGATATTCTTAGCTAGTTTAGCTACCATCTGACTCAGAGATTTTTGAACAAGAGTCCAAAGCAATTATATCAGCAGCGAGACTCAAACCATGGAGCTTAAATGCAACACCTTTAATGCAAGGGCAATCGCCATGCCACCACGTGTTTTTGAAGAATTTGTGAACAAAGCACTTCAAAAATACTTGAACAGGATCATAATTTCAAGTTCCAGACTGTTAAGTTTTTGCTAATAGCAAAATAAGCATATTAATATATTTTGAACACCACATCCATTTGTTAAATCTTGATTTAAATTAGTCCATGGCAAAAGTTTATGACTTCAGTTCCCCTCATTCATTTACACAGAAAGTAACATCATATTTTGCATACAGTAAGTGATTATTGTGAAAGACATAATTGTTGCTAGGTCAAAATTATTGGATGCTATATTGTTATATTTCAAAATGATTTAGGAATTATATTGCCATAAACGTGCTGGATAAGGCTGAAGATAACAGGAACTGATAAGCGACTTCACAATGGCCTGATATGTGAGTGGAATTATGCTGAGTCATTCAGATCTGCTAAGAGCAAAGATTGCAGGAAATCACTAATTGCTGTCTCTACCAAGTAAGGACAAAACATTCAGGATTGACCACGTGCACAGATAATTCCAAATAAGGCATACTTGGCACAGATACCTGTTTATAAAGCAACCTGAGAAAATCCTTTTTTTCAGCAGAACTTTGAAGAATCTCTGCAGGAAAAACCTTACGTCGGGAGGTATGGTGAAGACGTCGAGAATAATGCCAGGTAATAACGTTTGGGGTTAGTTACAGAACCCAGGCTAGTGAAAGACAGTGTTTGAGATATCTCGAGCAGTTAAAAGTGTGTGTTATTCATTTAAGTAATAATGAATTGAGTTTTATAGAGCTCTAAATGTCTCTGCTGTATCTTCAAGAGACAGTACATGTATACAAATATATTAAGATTGCTGTATTACTAGTCATTGCTGTATTACTACTGCATTACTAGTCATTGTACCAAAGGAACATGGTATCATTTCACTGAATGTAGAGAGATCAACTCAAGGTAAACTCCAATACTCATGCTTAAACTTGTGATTTTTCTTTACTTCTGAGAAGTTCAAGATATAATAATTGAACTCCCCACCTTCACTACACAGATGAGAGAGATTCAAATAGACAGTTCACCACCACCTTCTCAAAGGCAATGAGAGATGGGAAATAGATATTAGCCTAGCCATTGATGCCTGCATTCCATGAGCAAAACAAAAGTGTGGAAGTTTTTCACCTTTAGTGCTACCTAAGGAAAGAAGCAATATAGATAGGCAAATCAATTTGATGCAGTTGCTGAATTTCCGCTTGCTGGCTTTCTGTATGCTGGCTTCCCACATGCTGCAGTTGCATGTGTTTAGGTCTTTGAAGGTGGTAGGTGATGTTGACAGAGTGACTAATAAAGCAGGTGTGTTGTCAGGCTTCAGATGGACACTTGAAAAATAACCTAGCGGAGTTACAGGGATAGAGCAAGGGATTGTGACCAACTGGTTTGCTTTACAAAGAGCTGGTATGGACTTGTTGGTTTATCAGCTTCCTTCTTAGTCATAAATGGAATCAATACAGGGAATCGTACAGTACACCCATGACAATAACAGCATTCTCATAACGATCTTCATTCTTCATCAATTGGAGAAAGTGTACAAATGTCTGTGCAAAGTATCTTAGAAGCTAGCCTTCGTCAGTTACATTCCTCAAAGGCCTTTGTACCTCCAAATAGAGTGAGCAGGTGGTTTCTTGGAGCTTAGAACTACTCTGTAAAAATATGGCTGATGGTACCAGTGAGGAACCTTACTTGTGAAATGGAAGAAAGATACAAATGAAGTCACATGACCTAAGTGGTCACTCAATAAGCTATTAGTTGATGTAAATGGATTTTAGATGCTGGACAGAACAGTGATATTCTTCACTATGTACCAGCGCCGGTGCTTAATGATCCACTATACCTTGCACTTTATTGCGCTGAAGAAAGGAGCTACAGGAGGAGGAAAGTGAGGACTATTCAGTATCCTCAGATGAAGTGGAGGAGTAGATAAGGAGGACTATTAACATATCAAGGACGCCTGCTGCTACTCACCTTTTGCCAAAAAAAGACTCATCCAGGCACAGTTCAGACAACCTGAGCATATGAAATGTTACACTGAAACAATGCTCAAAGCTAGTGCCTACTTGGAACTGTTACCATTAGATTTGGCTATCTAGTGCATGCCTAGTTGGTCTCCCACCTTCTAACTGCCATGAACTTAAATTCATCCAACATTCTGCTACCCATAACCTAACCTGTATCAAGTCCTGCTCACCTTCTGCCTTAATTAACTTATTGATATCATATCTGAGAGTAATCCAGAGATCTGGGTAAACTCCTAGGAACCCTTGGTTTGAATACTATCATGGCAGATGGTAGAATTGTAATCAAAAGAATTCTGGAATGAAAAGTCTAATTACAAGAATAAAACCGTTGCTACAAAAATCATGATTTGGAGAAGCCGGTGTTGGACCGGGGTGTACCAAGTTAAAAGTCACACAGCACCAGGTTATAGTCCAACAGATTTAATTGGATGCACTAGCTTTTGGAGCATGAAAGAGCAGCTCTCCGAAAGCTAGTACTTCCAATCAAACCTGTTGGACTATAACCTGGTGTTGTGTGATTTTTAGCTATAAAAATCCATCTGGTTTACAAATGTCCTTTAGAAAAGAAAACTGCTATCCTTAGCAGTTCAACATGTGACTCCGGACACAGCAATGTGGTTGACTCCTGACCACCCTCTGAAATGGCCTAGCAAGCCATTCAGTTGTGAACCACAAAAGTCTTAAAAAATGAATCAAACTAGATTGACCACGTGGCATCGACTAAGGTAATGAAAAACACAACCCTGTTGACCTTGCAAAGTCCTGCTTACTAACAGCTGGGGGCTAGTGCCAAAGTTAGGAAAGCTGTCTCACAAATTAGTTAAGCAACAATTTGACACTTATTCTTTCAGAATCTTACCTTACTGACTATGTCTCAGAAAACATCATCATCACCTCAGGCCATGTCTTGTCCCACTGTCAGGATAAACTCATCAGAAGTGGTAGTTCAGTGGTATACAGTTGGGAGAAAGATGCCTAGAAGTTCTCAAAGTTGACTTCTCACCCTGTGAAGTCTCAAGGCATCAGGTCAAACACAGACAACAAAACCTCTTGCTAATTAACATGTACTGCATGCCCATCGACTGATAAATCAATATTCCTTCATTCTGAACAGACTACGACAAAGAAATGAAGAGTGGTAAGGGTGCAGATTCTGGAGGAAGAGGAAGGTGAAGGCTGTGCTACTTCATCAGAGGAGATGGAGAGGTTTAAGGAGGAGCGTAATGATCTGTCAAGAATATCTGCAGCTGTGCACCTGCCAAAAAAAAACTGCGATGGATTCATCTGGGGCATGATTCAGATAACCAGAGCATGTGAAATCTTATTGCACAAAAATGTAATGCAGTGGAGGCACTGAATATTGCACAAGTATGGGACCTGATAACATTCTGGAGTAGTACATGAGAAAACAGGACAAGTCCATCCACAAGCATTCACCTCCTCTGCCTCTCCCTCTGCTGCTCAGTAGCAGCAGTGGATACCATTTACAAGAGATGCTACAGAAATTCATCTAGCCTTCTTAGGCAGCACTTTCTAAGTGTTTGACCACAACCATTAGGGGACAAAGTCAGCAGTTACTTCCTTCCTAATGGCATTATGGATCTACCTAAATGAAATGGACTGCAACAGTCCATAAAACAAACCTCAAAGAACATAAAATGTTCTCCACTCCATTGTCAAGTCGCCTCATTGCTTTGCCCCTTCCTATCTCTGTAATCTTCTCTAGCCTTACAAAGAACTCAATATCTGTGCCTACCCATCCTGGCCCTGTGCATCCTTGATTTTAATCACTCCATCATTGCCATCTAGGCCCTTAACTGTTGAGGACTTTACTATGAGGAATTAGGAATTTTTCATTAGGAATTTATTCCTAAATCCCTTCACCCGGTCTATCATTTCCTAACTTTAACTCACTCTTTAAAACTGCACTCTTTGAACAAGCTTTTGCTAAAATTCATTTGTGGCATGTTGGCATCGCTGTCTGGCCAGCATTTATTTGCCTGTACCTAGTTGTTTTTGAGAAGGTGGTGGTGAGCTGGGACTTCACCAGTTTCCTAATTTTCCCTCCTCCCACCTTTCCGAGTTCCAAACTTCCAGCATCATCCTCATGACCTGTCCTACCTGCCAATCTTCCTTCCCACCTCTCCGCTCCACCCTACTCTCTGACCTATCACCTTCATCCTGACCCCCATTCACCTATTGTATTCTTTGCTACCTTCTCCCCAGCCCCAAACCCCCCTCCATTTATCTCTCAACCCTGGAGGCTTCCCGCCTCCATTCCTGATGAAGGGCTTTTGCCCGAAACATCGATTTTCCTGCTCCTCAGATGCTGCCTGACCTGCTGTGCTTTTCCAGCACCACTCTAATCTAGACTCTGCCTTCTTAAACCACTGCAGTCCACTTGCTGTGGATTAGCCCCCAATGCCATTAGGGAGGGAATTTCAGAATTTTGACTCAGCGACAGTGAAAGATTGGTGATACATTTCCAAGCCAAGATGGTGACTGGCTTGGAGGGAAACTTGAAGGTGATGGTATTCCCATGTATCTGCTGGTCTTGTCCTTCTAAATGGAAGTGGTCCTGGGTTTCAAAGGTGCTGTCTGAGGATCTTTGGGGAATTCCTGCAGAGCATCTTGTCGATGGTACACACTGCTGTTACTGAGTGTTGGTAGTGGAGGGATTGGATGTTTGTGAATGTAGTGCCAATCAAGCAGGCTGCTTTATTCTTGGTGGTGTCAAGTTTCTTAAGTGTTGTTGGAGCTGCACTCATCCAGGCAAGTGGAGAGTGTTCCATCACACTTTTGACTTGTGCCTAATAGATGGTGAACAGATTTTGGGGAGTCACGAAGTTAGTTACTTGCCGCAGTATTCTTAGCCTCTGACTTGCTCTTATAGCCACTGTGCTATGTGATGAGTCCAACTGAGCTTCTGAGCAATGCTAACCCCCAGGATGTTAATAGTGGGGGAATTTAGTAAGGGTAACACATTGAATATTAAGGGGCCGTGGTTAGATTGTTTCTTATTGGTGATGGTCATAGCCTGCAGGTTGTGTGGCGCAAATGTTACTTGCCACTTGTCAGCGTGGATATTGTCCAGATCTTGCTACATTTGAACATGGACTGCTTCAGTATCTGAGGAGGTGCAAATGGTGCTGGACATTGTGCAATCATTGGCGAACTCCTGCAACGATTTCCTAGAGCTCAGATGACTGACCTCCAACAATCACGACCTTCTTCTTATGCGTCAGGTATGACTCCAACCACTAGAAAGTTTACCCCTGATACCCATTGCTTCCAGTTTTGTTAGAGCTCTTTGATGTCACATTTGGTCAAATCCAGGGCAGTCACTCTCACCACACCTTTGGAATTCATCTCTTTTGTCCATATTTGAACCAAGGCTGTATTGAGGTCAGAAGCTGAGTGTCCCTGTGGAATTAAACTGGACATCACTGAGCAGATGCTCTAATAATAGCACTATTGATGACACCATCCATCACTTTATTGATGATCAATAATAGGAATTGGCTGAGTTGGATTTGTCCTGCTTTTTATGTACAGGACATACCTCGGCAATTTGTCAGGTGGATGCCAATGTTGTAACTGCATTCGAAGAGCTTGGTTAGGAGTCCGGCAAGTTCTGGAGCACAAATCTTCAGTACTATTGCCAAAATGCTGTCAGGCCCATAGCCTTTGTAGTATCCAGCATCTCATGTAGAGTGAGTTTAATTGACCAAAGACTGATATCTATAATGTTGGGGACCACTGGAGGAAGTTGAGATGAATCATCTTCTTGGTACTTCTGGCTGAAGATTTCTGAGAAAGCTTCATCCTTATCTTTTGCATTGATATTCTGGGCTCTTGCATCATTGAGGTTGGGAATATTTGTGAAGCCTCCTCCTCCAATGAGTTGTTCAATTGTCCATTATCATTCATGACTGGATGTGGCAGGACTACAGAGCTTAGATCTGATCCACTGCTTGTGGGATCACTTAGCTCTGTCTATCACTTGCTGTTTCTTGGCTTCACCAGGCTGACACCTGATCCTCAGGTATGCTTGGTGCTGCTCCTGGCATGTCTTCCTGCACTTTCCATTGAACCAGAGTTGATCACCTGGCTTGATGGTGATGATCGAGGGGGATATACCAGGCCATAAGGTTACAGATTGTGCTGGAGTACAATTCTCTGTTGTTGACAGCCCACAGTGTCTTATGGATGCCCAGTTTTGAGTTGCTAGATAGGTTCAAAGTCTGTTTCATTTAGCATGCTGATAGTGCCACACAACATGATGGAGGTTATTCTCAATGTGAAGGCAGGACTTCATCTCCACAAGGGTCTGTGAGGTGGTCACTCTTACTGATACTGTCATGGACGGATTGGTAAGATGAAGTCAAGTATGGTTTTCCCTCTTGCTGGTTCCCTCATCACCTTCTCCACATCCCGTCTAGCAGCTATGTCTCTTAGGACTCAACCAGTTCGATCAGTCATATTGCTGCCAAACAACTCTTGGTGACGGACATTGAAATTCCCTTACCCAGAGTACATTTTGTGCCCTTGCCATCCTCAGTGCTTTCTCTAAGTGTCGTTCAACATGGAGGAGTACTGATTCTTCAGCTGTGGAGAATGGTACATTGTAATCAGCAAGAGGTTTCTTTGCCCAAGTTTAACCTGAAGCCACAAGATTTCATGAGGTCTGGAGTCAATGCTGAGGACTCCCAGGGCTACTTCCTTCTGACTGTATACCATGGTGCTGCAACCTCTGCTGTGTCTGTCCTGCTGGCAGCACAGGACTTGGAGACAAAACAAAACCTTGCAGATGCTGGAATAGTGCGACAGAATATCTCCAGGAATGGTGATAGTGGTGACTGGGACATTGTCTGTAAGGTATGATTCCATGAGTATGACTATGTCAGGCTGTTGCTTGACTAGTCTGTAAGACTGCTCTCCCAATTTTGGCACGAGCCTCAGATAATGGTTAGAGGACTTTGCAGGGTTAACAGGGCTGTTTCAGCCATTGTCTTTTCCCAGTGCCGAGGTCAATGCCTGGAAATCATCTGGTTTCATTTATTTAAGACTTTGTAGTGATTGGTACAACTGGATGACTTGCTAGGCAAGTTCAGAGGCCAATTAAGAGGCAAACCACATTGCTGTGGGTCTAGAGTCACATATTGGCCAGACCAGGTGACTGGAATACAGATTTCCTTCCCTGAAGGACATTAATGAATGAAATGGTTTTTCCAGCAATTGACAATGGCTTCATGGTCATAAGTAGATTCTTAATTCCAGAGTTTTTTTTATTGAATTGAATTTCCACCATCTCTTATGGTGGAATTCAAACCTGAGCCCCCACACCTCCCCCCTTACTTCCCTCCAAAGCCCCAAGGGATACTTCCACTTCTGCCACAAATTCACCTGCACCTCCACACACATCATTTATTGCATCCGCTGCAGCCGATGTGGCCTCCTCTATATTGGGGAGACAGGCCGCCTACTTGCGGAACGTTTCAGAGAACACCTCTGGGACACCCGTGGCTCAACACTTCAACTCCCCCTCCCACTCCACCAAGAACATGCAGGTCCTTGCACTCCTCCATCGCCAGACCATAGCAACACGACGGTTGGAGGAAGAGCGCCTCATCTTCCGCCTAGGAACCATCCAACCACAAGGGATGAACTCAGATTTCTCCAGTTTCCTCATTTCCCCTCCCCCCACCTTGTCTCAGTCAAATCCCTCGAACTCAGCACCACCTTCCTAACCTGCAATCTTCTTTCTGACCTCTCCGCCCCCACCCCACTCCAGCCTATCACCCTCACCTTGACCTCTTTCCACCTATTGCATTTCCAACACTCCTCCCCCAAGTCCCTCCTGCCTATCTTTTATCTTAGCCTGCTGGACACACTTTCCTCATTCCTGAAGAAGGGCTTATGCCCGAAACGTCGATTCTCCTGTTCCTTGGATGCTGCCTGACCTGCTGCGTTTTTCCAGCAACACATTTTCACCCCCAGAACATTAGCTGAGTTTCTGGATGAATAGTCTGGTGGTAAAACCATTAGGCTGTCGGCTCCCCTAGCTTTTGGTCTTCTATCCTAATATTACTTCTGTGGCCCTCAATCCAGCATTTTTTGATAATACTTCTTATGTGTTTCCAGCATTACCTGCTTTTACTTTATTACATTAACTAAGTTAGCTGAGATTTTATTTCATGTGTCCCCAGATTTATAAATTGCTTTGAAATATTCCTGAACTGTACTGTATAATTGCAATTTCTTCCATGCACAGAGCTTCAGAGTTATATTTTGTACTTGTGTCTCATAACTCTTCAAAGTTGAATCATTTTTTTAGCTAAGTCCTGGTTGTGTCATGTAATTGGAAGACTTCTAGGTCAATCAGTGATTTATCTGCAATTCGCTTTACCTAGTCAGCTATGTTTGCTGCTCACAATGGGGTCTCCTTTTCAATGGAGAGATGAACTGTATATTGGGTGACTGCTTTGCGGGACTCTATGTTTTGTCCATAATAATTACCCCAAACTTCCAGTTGCCTACCACTTAAATACAGTACTGTTGCCTGGCCAACATCTCTGTGTCAGGCTGCTGCAGTCCTCCAGTTTGCACTGAATCTCACTGGAGGACTGCAGCAGCTCATTTTCCACTTGAGGATCTTGCAGCCCTCAGGACTCCGTACCAAAGTCAATAATCTTAGAGCCTGACTACCTCCATCCATGTCTTTTACCCACCCTCACACCCCATGTCATGACATGGATCACTTTTAGCACAACAAACCTATTTTCAGCCACTCATAGCCCCCATTAGCACCTATCTGATATTTCTTATTCCACGGCTGAGTATCAACAATCTCTTTGCCTAACTTTTTTCTTTTCTCTGTCTGGGCTTTGCCTTCACCTATCCACTGACTCCTTTTACCCCACCACTCCCTGTCATTAAGATAAATACCATTTCTTCAGTTCTGAAGAAGGGTCACAGGACTCAAAATGTTAACTGTTTTCTCTCGACTGATGCTGCCACCCTTGCTGAATTTTTCCAACAATTTCTATGTTTTTTTCAGACTTCCAGCATCTACTAGTTCTTTATTTTATTTTCATGTGGTTGGATGTTCATTTCAGATCAAATATAACACCAAGGTTACAAACAGTCTTATTCAGCCTTAGAAATTTGCTAGGGAGAAATATTGAGTCAGTAGTTGGGGAATATGTTTATAGTTGAGACTAAAGACCATAACTTTGCACTTTCCAGCATTTTATTCAAGGAAATTTCTGTTTATACAGTATGGAATGTCAAGACAGAGTATAGAGACAGTGGAGACATTGAGATAGATGGTTATGAGATATAGTTCATGTTGTCACCTTACATATAAAATGCAATTTGCATTTCAGATTATTGAGATGAAGATGGTGAAATATGTGAAATATGTGAAATATGAGGGACCACAGATGGTTCATTTGTTGGCACCAAAGCTAATAGTGGGGAGGTGAAAGAAATACCTTTGCAGGGATACTGTGGCTGAGAATGGAATCATCTAAATATGTCAGTTATCCATTCTCTGTGATGGTGAGTTTGAAGGTGGATGGAGATCAGCAAAACAGCAAAATACATGCCTGGGGTGGGATGGGAAGCAGGTTAGCTTGCCCTACACAGAGATATATTTGTAGTTGGACTGAAGGGTCTGTTTCCGTGCTGTAAACTCTATGACTCTAAATAAATACAAAGTTTTTAAAGATTGGCTCTGGTTCTATTCTTCAGCAATTGACCTTCTGAAATAGAACAATAGGATCTGGCTCAAGATAGGATACAGGCAGCAGAATGTTATTTGAGCTGGTTTACAATATTGAAGGTGAAAGCTAATAGTCAAGATGAGAAATTAATGAAGAAGGCATAGATGAGATTTTCAGCAGCGGGTGAAGTAAAGCAAGGGTAAGTGGGGATATTATGAAGCTACAAGTTTGGTACTGTTGAGAAGATTTGGATTAGAAACTCAGCTCAAGAGTTGCACACAGTCTGATAAAATGGATGAGCAGACTAGAATAGACTCTACATGGAGCACCCTGCCTCTATTCCTGATGAAGGGCTTTTGTCCGAAACGTCGATTTTCCTGCTCCTCGGATGCTGCCTGACCTGCTGTGTTTTTCCAGCACCACTCTAATCTAGACTCTGGTTTCCAGCATCTGCAGTCCTCGTTTTTACCTAGTTGATTTTAACCCTACTGCGAATCCTCTTGCAAGGATACCTGCCTTGAAGAAGTTTTCCTCCTCTCTCTACAAGAATCTCAGTGAGTCTCTCTCACTGCAACCCCCCGGACATCTCCTCTGCCCTGAAGCTCTTCAACCATGTCCTGAATCAGACTCCTCATTTCCCCTTCCCCACCTCACCCCAGTTCCAACCTTCCAGCTCTGCACTGTCCCCATGACCTGTCCTACCTGCCTATCTTCCTTTCCACCTATCCACTCCACCCTCCTCTCTGACCTATCACTTCCATCCCCACCGCATTCGCCTATTGTACTCTATGCTACTTCCTCCCCATCCCCACCCCCTCTCATTTATCTCTCCACTCTGCAGGCACCCTGCCTCTATTTCTGTGAAGGGCTTTTGCCCGAATATCGATTTTCCTGCTCCTCAGATGCTGCCTGACCTGCTGTGCTTTTCCAGCACCACTCTAATCTAGACTCTGGTTTCCAGCATCTGCAGTCCTTGTTTTTACCCATCTACATAGAGCACATTGTTTCTTCTAATCTTTCCACAGCAATGGTATCATGTAAATATTCATTATCCTGTTCCTGCTGTGCATGACTTTGACAAAGCTTATTGATTGATAACAATCACTGGTATTAAACCATGTTTTAAATATAACATGTAGCACAGCTATATGAGAGGTTGAATATTAGAAATGCTAGGGTTTTTCCCAAAATTGTTTTAGCTGGTGTTTTAGTCCATTAATGGCTAATTGTTTACTGTGGTGTTAAATCTTAACAATTTCAGGTAATCTTTACATAGTTTGATAATCAAGATAAACAAGCTGATTTTGTAAATTTTCATTTGCCGCACGCTGTTCTGAAAAAAACAATGTCATAATAATATACTTCATTAAATATCAGTTGCGACATTATTCCTATTTATTATCCATGTATCTGTAAAGTAAGCATTTTTCAAAATAATAAGTTTTAAGAAATGCTTTGATACTGGTTGTCCTTTTGCCCTTCCTCTTGTTTGGCTCTTTTTACTTTTGGCTTCATTTTCACTAATCTAGTCTCAATACTTTTCTTTTTTAGCCCCTTTGAAATATAATATATTGCTTCATGTTCAATGTTAAAAACCTGAAACATTAAACCTTGACAGAATTTAGTGTGTGCAGATAGACCACTAAACTGACCACTAAACAGAAATACCAGCAGGCAAATGTAGAAAATTACATGTTATCAAGAAAACACAACCTATCTTCTTATATAACAAAATATTGTATTTTTTTAAAGGAAAGCAGCAACAACAGCATTAGATACCTGGAATCTCCACCTTAATCAATGAAAGGACTTTTAAGAGAAAAATTGGAATCCAACAAAGGGCATCAGAAAGCACTATGAAGAAAAATCTGTAAGCCACTGCAACTTCACTTCGAATGTGACTTTTCATTTCAGGTGTCCGGATTCCACTTTTGTGAATGGAATAAAACATGCTTGAATAAGAGAAGACAATAATGATGAAGGCAATCAGGTTCAAACCTATCAGAAAAGAAAAAGGAATGTTTCATAAGTTGATATCTAAAGAAATATTGATGATTATATCTATTTTATCTTTCTCCCATCTGTTGGTTGCTATGCATTCAAAACACAAGGAACTGATCTATGTCTGACCCCTTTCTATTGTTGCTATTACATGTAGCACTACAGTATATTTTCATCTAGTTGATCATTTGTGGTTCCTGTTCATCCCCCTCTATGGGGAACTTGTGCTGCAAGGGGAAACTTGCATGAACCATAAGTTCACAATCAGGAGGGACCTCATCTCAAAGTAACAGAGAAGCCACTGCTGGTTTCATTTCCATTGCTGTTGGTACCACCCCAGTAATACTGAGATGAGAATCAATTGGCCTTTGAGTGATAAGCCCATCATTGACCTTCTCACTGCTGCCTTAATTGGGTTGGAATTCCCTGTTGATTCTATAGCCATCAGCAATAGTCACTGTATGGTATTGTTAAGCTTTCTAGGAATTTCATGTGCTCAGCTCACAAAATTCAAAGTCAGTTTACAAAATCACAGGTTAGGACAAAACTATAAATTGGCTTTTAGAAAGTGCTAAGGTCTTTAAATAGAAAAAATGATTAAAAGTCACAACATTTAATCAAAAGTAATTAATTTAATTATGCTGTTATGCAATGTTGTTTTTTCTGTTAACATTTAGAAACTTATTTTTAGCCCTTGTCTTACAGATGAGATATTAAGACATAATACATCTCCCATATCAGGTGAATGTAAAAGATCTAATGACATTAATCAAGTAAAAGTAGAGATACTTTGTTGTCTTGGTCATATTCTAACCTCGACCACCCAGCTTTATTTAACCATCTGTCTTATTGCTGTTCATGGTACCTTGCAGTATGATAATTGTTTATCGTGGTTATCATGCACCAAATCCAGTTGCCTTTGGATTTCACATTTCAATAAGATCTCTAATTCTTCTAAACTCTAATGGATATAGGCCCAACTTGTTCAACCTTTCTTCATAATATGAGTTCTTCATCACAGGAATGAATTGATTGACCCTTCCCAGAACTACTTCTAATGCAATTATATCTTCTTAACTGCTTGCTACATTTGCATACTTAAATTTTTGTGATTCATGTACCAGCACACCCCCGTTATTTCTGTACCAACACATTGTGCAATCTCATTCTTCATAAACAGAAAGGTGTTTTTCTATTTTTTCCTGCCAAGCTGGACCAATTCATATTTTCACACATTGTATTCCAAATCATCTAAATTTTTATCCACTCACTTTTTGTTTAATTCATTCACAGGATATGAGCATTTATTACACAACCCTGATTGCCCAGAGGGCAGATAAGAGTCAATCACATTGCTGTGGTTCTGGAGTCACATGTCAGCCAGACTAGGTAAGGCCGGTGGTTTCCTTTCCTAAAGGACATCGGTAAGCCAGCTGGGGTTTTCCAACAGTCAGCAATGGTCATCATTAGACTCTCCTAAGCTATCTTGGCTGCATTTGCTGACACCTGTCCATGTGCACTCCTTCAGGGAGCACTCCCTCCACTCTAGTTCTACTGATCCACATTTCAAAAACACAAGTGTTTTCCTGAGCATATGACATGACATGAAATCTCTGTGTGAATAGGGATCTGAACTCAGGTCACCAGAACATTACCTGGGTCTCTGGATTAATAGTTTTATGATAATACCAGCAGATCATCATCTCCCCATAACTTAACTATTGTCTATCCCTTTGCAACCTTCTCTTAACCATTAAATTTCATACCTATCTTTGTGTCATTAGCAAATTTGATCAATGTAAGTTCAGTTCCTTCTTTCAAGTCACTGCTATAGATTGTAAATAGTTGAGGCCCCAGCACTAATTCCTGCGGCATTTCACTCATTAGTTTGCTAATCTGAAAAAGATCCATTTATTGCTACTTTGCTTCATGTTAGTTAATCAATCATTTATTCAAGCTGATATGTTATCCCTCTATGTAATTGCTCTTATCTTGTGTAGTAATCTTTGAGGGGCAATTTCTCAAATGCCTTTTGGAAACTGAGTGCAGCACACCTACAAGTTTCCTTTCGTCCAGCTTACCTGTTACTTCTCTGCAAACTAACACATTAGTTAAATATGATCTTCCTTTCACAAAGTTGTGTTGACTCTGACCAATTGTTATTTTCTTATTTAAATATCTGTGGAAACGTTTACTATATGTTTTGTATATTACTATCTAACTTGTGCTCATATACTATCCTTTCTATTAGTCATTCTTCAAAACCTGAACAATTTTCATGAGTTACCACTAATGTTTGCAGGTTTGTACATTTTTCTTTCAATTTGATATTATCCTTACCTTCTTTATTCAGCCATGGTTGATGCATCCCTCTCAAAGAGTCTTTTTTTCTCACAGGGGTAATTCTTTGCTGAGAGCTGTTTATGTATCTCTATAAAGATTTACCACTGTATCTCTATTGTCCTACTATTTAACCTAGGTTGCCAGTTTAGCTACTTTAGTCTTCATAACCTTACTTTTATTCAGGTTTCAAAACATTAGCCTTCAGCCCACACTTGTTCCCTTTCAAACTGAATATGATATTCTATTGTGTTGCGATTGCTGTTGCCTAGAGGCAATTGTATCATGACAGTATTGATTAATCTTAAGTCATTGATCATTCCCAGATCTAGAGTAGCCTGCTCCTTGTTTAGCTGTAGAAAGTACTGCTCAGAAATTGTCCTGAATACATTTTATTCACCCATTTTCTAGGCTACATTTGCAATCTATTTCATTTAACCTATGTGGAGATTAAATATCATCCATGATTATCATAGTAACTTATAGATGGCTCACCAGGGAAAGGCAGCAGTAGTCAGGTTAATGGCACCATGGTTGGCTCTGCTGTACAGAAGTGTGGGAAAAAGAGTGTGAGGACTATAGTCATTGGGGATTCAATTATCAGGGGAGTAGATAGGCAGTTCTGTGGTCGAAAATGAGACTCTCAAATGGTATATTGCCTCCCAAGGGGCACCGGTCAGGGATGTCTTAGATTGACTGCAGGACATTCTGAAGGGGGAGGGTGAACAGCCAGGTGTCATGGTGCATATGGGCACTAATGATATAGGTAATAATTGGAATGAGGTCCTACAAGCAGAATTTAGGGAATTAGGAGACAAGTTAAAAAGTAGGACCTCAGACGTAGTAATCTCAGGATTGCAACCAGTGCCAAGTGCTACTCACGTAAAAATGAAATAATAGGCAGGATGAATGAATGGTTTGAGAGATGGTGCAGGATGAAGGGGTTCAGATTTTTGGGATATTGGGACTAGTTCTGGGGAGTGGGACTATTACAAATTGGATGGTCTACACCTTGGCCGGACTAGAACCAATGTTCTAGAGGGTGCTTTTGCTAATGCTGTTGGGGAGGGCTTAAACTAATTTGCCAGGGGGATGGGAATTAAATGAGGAGGTTTGTGGACAGTAAAGAGGTAGTAACTAAAGCCTGTAAATAACTAGAATAATGAAGTTAGCGTGACTAAGGGGAAGAGTAGGCAGGGAGCAGATGATGAACAGAAAGGACAGGTGGTCTGAGGGGCATTTGTTTTAATGTGAGAAGTGTAGAAGGTAAGGCAGATGAACTTAGGGCTTGGATTATTACCTGAGAGTATGATGTTATTGCTATTACTGAGATTTGGTTGAGGGAAGGGCAAGATTGGCAACTTAATATCCCAGGATATAGATGCTTCACATGGGATAGAGAGGGAGGTAAAAGGGGTGGAAGAATTGCATTACTGGTCAGAGAGGATATCACAGTTGTGCTGAAGGGGGGGGGGGGGGGGGGGGCTATGGAGGACTTGAGCAGTGAGCACTATAGACAGAGCTCAGAAATAGGAATGGTGCAGTAATAATGTTGGGGCTGTACTACAGGCCTCCCAACAGGGTACAAATGTGTAAACAGATTATGGAAAGTTGTAGGAGCAACAGGATGGTGGTGAAAGGAGATTTTAATTTTTGGCAACATTGACTGGGATTCACTTAGTGTTAGAGGTCTACATGGAGTAGAATTTGTAAGGAGCATCCAGGAGAGTTTTATAGAGCAGTATGTAAATAGTCTAACTTGGAAAGGCGCCATACTGGACCTGGTGTTGGGGAATGAGACCAGCTAGGTGGTTGAAGTTTCAGTAGGGGATTACTTTGGGAGAAGTGATCACAATTGCATGCGTTTTGGAATACTCATGGAGAAAGAGGAGTGGTCCCAGAGGAAGAGTGCTAAATTGGAGGAAGGCCAATTACAGCAAAATTTGGCAGGAGCTGAGGAATATGGAGTGGGAGCAGCTGTTTGAGGGTAAATCCACATTTGATATGTGAGGGTCTTTTAAAGAGAGTTTGATTACAGTGCAGGACAGATATGTCCCAATGCAAATGGGGATAGAAATGGCAAGATTAGGGAACCATGGACGATAGGTGAAATTGTGAGACTAGCTAAGAGGAAAAAGAAAGCATACATAACGTCTAGGTGACTGAAAAAAGACAAAACTTTGGAAGAATATCAGGAAAGTAGGACCAATGTGAAATGAGGAATAAGAGGGCTAATAGGGGTCATGAAATATCTTTAGCAAACTGAGTTAAGGAAAATCCCAAAGCCTTTTATTTGTATATAAGGAGCAAGAGGGCAAGGGTTAGAGAAAGGGTTGGCCCACTCAATGACAAAGGAGGAAAGTTATGTGTGGAGTCAGAGAAAATGGGTGAGATTCTTATGAGTACTGTGCGTCAGTATTCAACAAGTAGAGGGACATGACGGACGTTGAGGTTAGGGATAGATCTGGATGTGGGTTCGCTCACTGAGCTGGGAGGTTCATTTTCAGACGTTTCATCACCATACTAGATAACATCTTCAGTGAGCCTCTGAATGAACCACTTGGTGGTGTAGCCCACTTTCTATTTATATGTTTGAGTTTTCTAGGGTCGGTGATGTCATTCCTGTGGTGACATTGTTTCCTATGGTGATGTAATTCCCTGTTCTTTTTCTCAGGGGGTGGTAAATGGGATCCAAGTCAAAGTGTTTGTTGATAGAATTCCGGTTGGAATGCCATGATTCTAGGAATTCTCATGCATGTCCCTGTTTGGCTTATCCTAGGATGGATGTGTTGGCCCAGTCAAGTGGTGTCCTTCCTCATCCGTATATAAGGATGGTGGCTAGCTTTCTGCCTGTTTGTCCAATGTAATGTTTGTTGCAGTTCTTGCAGTAAATAATGCAGTAAATAACATTAGTTTTGCTTGTTGTCTATATAGGGTATTTCAAGCTATGAAAAGAGGTTGAGTAGATTAGGATTATTTTAATTAGAAAGACAAAGGTTGAGTGGGAACTTGATTGAGGTCTATGAAATCATGAGAGGTATAGACAGGGTGGATAGCAAGAAGCTTTTTCCCAGAATGGGGGACTCAATTACTAGGAATCACTAGTTCAAGATAAGAAGGGTGAAATTTAAGGGAGATATTCATGGTAAGTTCTTTATGCAGAGGGTGGTGGGTACCTCAAATGCGTTACTAGTGGAGGTGGTTGAGGCGAACACGATAGCGTCATTTAAGATACATGAATGGGCAGAGAGTAGAGGAATACAGATTTGTAGAAAATAGGCCAAAGGTTTAGATAGAGGATCTGGATTGGCATAAGCTTGGAGGGCCAAAGGGCCAGTTGCTGTGCTGCAATTTTTTTTGTTTTTGTTCTTTCTTAGATGTCCAATTTATTTATTTATGTAAATTCTGTCCTACAATGTAATGAGTATTAGGGAACCGATAAGCTACAAACAATGGGGTCAGTTAGCTCAGTTGTCTGAATACTGATTTGTGATACAGCATGATGCCAACAGCATGGGTTAAATTACCATACCAGTTATGGCCTCATGAACGTCCAGCTTCTCAGCCTTAAACCTAACCTGACCCTCATGTTAAACTCACCACCAGCTACAGCTGTCCAATGAAAGAGCAGTGCTATGGTCCTCCGGGAGTGTTGTGACTTAACCTATAAATAACTCCCAAAAGTGATGTTATCTTCCCTGTTTCTTAACACTATTAAAATTCTGGATGTAGGTTTGCTTACTGAGCTGGAAGGTTCATTTCCAGATGTTTTGTCACTCTCCATTGGACGAACAGGCAGAAAACTAGCCACCAGGATACTGGAACACCAACTAGCCACAAAACGATAAGACCCTCTCTCACTAGTATCCTTACATACAGATAAGGAAGGACACCACTTCGACTGGGACAACACACCCATCTTAGGACAAGCCAAACAGAGACACGCATGAGAATTCCTAGAAACATGGCATTCCAACTGGAACTCTATCAACAAACACATCGAGTTAGACCCTATCTACTACCCCCTGAGAAAAAGAACAGGAAATGATATCACCATGGGAAATGACAACACCAACCCAAAGAAATCCAAACATATAAATAGAAAGCAGGAATCATGTACAGTGCTTTGCCTGAGGCCCACTGAAGATGTTACCTAGTAGGGTGACAAAATGTCTGGAATGAACCTTCCAGCTCAGCGAGCAAACCTACATCCAGAACCTCAACCTGAGCTCAAATCTTCTCAAAACTCGTTACTAAAATTGATCCTGCATCTTGCTCTTGTAACCGAGAGACAACGCTAACTACTGTACTAATGATCTCTTTAATAAACAGGGCTACCCAACTACATTTTCCTCATTTCCTATCTTTTCAAAATGTAAAATACCCTTTAAGGCTCAGGTTCCGGTTTTGGTCACCCTGCAACCACGTCTCTATAATGAATTTCAGTTTATTTCTTTTCTTGTCAACAATTCATCCATTTTGATTTAAATACTACATGCATACAAAATGATGCAAAACCTTTGGGTAGCATCTTCCCAGACACCGGACAATGTGAGAATTAGTGAGAAAGTAGGGAAAATTACATGACATCAACAGTGAGGAGCTTCATGGTATCGTGACAAAGATGTCCCATTTTTCAACAGTACTGATCAACAGGCCAATTTTCATGCATAAGTACACATTAACTTTCTCATTATTAGATCATCTCAACTTGCTATTATGCAGTTTCTCATTTTCCACCCTCCCAGTTCTGGTGCCAGTGTCCAAAATACAGTTCAAAACTTGTCTTTGAACCACCTAATTATCTAATCTTATTTACTTTATACCAATTTGCATGTGGCTAAGGTGGTAATTCAGAGATTATCATCTAGCAGTACAGAATTTGAGAGTATTGCTGAAAAAAGTACTCATTTCACTGAAGCCTTTTGTCCTGAACTTATTAGGATATTCACAAAAAAATTAATGTAAAGGGGAACAACGTTCATATTGTATGAGAACAGACAGTTAGGTTGTGGGCAAATGGAGTCTAATTGGTAGAGGTATTGCTATGGGAAATGCACCAGTTCGATGATGACTGCCAAGCTTTATTCAATGTAAGCTGAAAATGTGTTGCTGGAAAAGCGCAGCAGGTCAGGCAGCATCCAGGGAACAGGAGAATCGACGTTTTGGGCATAAGCCCTTCTTCAGATTCCTGAAGAAGGGCTTATGCCCGAAACGTCGATTCTCCTGTTCCCTGGATGCTGCCTGACCTGCTGCGCTTTTCCAGCAACACATTTTCAGCTCTGATCTCCAGCATCTGCAGACCTCACTTTCCCTTTATTCAATGTAAACCACATGTTGGTGCTGATTAGTCAAGAAATTGCTCTGAAGAATGAAGCAGAAAATGGATATTGCCTATTTTGTTCAGTGAGACAGGCTCAGTTGGAAATGTTGTTTTTACCTGCAGATATAAGAACTCTCTGTAATAATATATGTAGCTTGTAGTATGTGCAAATATGTCACATTGAGAGCCTGATTGATAATATTAAATTGTTGTCAGCGCACTCAGAATTATTTAATAAATGTAGTCAATCACAAAATTATACCTAATGTTGGACACTGCTTAAAGTTTTGCAAACACAAAATGGCTGAGTATGGTCAGTACCATGCATGCTGTGGACTCTAATGGGACATGATGTTTGATTTTCTGTTCCAGTGTTTAGGATTTGGGGGTTCATATCTAGCATCATATAGATACTGAAATTCATTTATGACATTACTCATTTTTGTGACAGGCAAAACATCTACACTTGCTGCTGTCTTGGGAAAGTAGCCAACATAATCAAAGACCCCTCCCACTCCAGTTATATTCTCTGTCTTCCATCCTCTTCCAGTGGGCAGAAGGTACAAAAGTTTGAAAACAGATATCAACAGATTTAAGAATAGCTTCTTCCCTGCTTTTCAGTCTTATGATTAGAGTTGATCCTTCTATATTAGAGTTGATCCTTCTTTGCACCTTCTCTAAAGCTACATTCTGTTTTATTATCTTGATGTACTTATGTAAGGTATGATTTGTCTGGTTAGCATGCAAAACAATACTTTTCACTGTATCTTGGTACATGTCACAGTAATCAATCAAATCAAACAAATCAAATCTTTTTGGCTTGATGGTAGCATCCTTTGAGTGGCAAACACTACTTGTGTTGCCACTATATAATATTAATGTTTAACAACTAGCTTCATCTGTTGCTTAAAGTTATGAGATACCTTATTCTTTGAAGATAATCTGGAGTAGACGGGGCAGTTTCTAGGCCTAAACATGGCAGCCATAGGCCCACTCGTGTTTGCATGATATACAGTGAGAAATTATCTGATCAGGGTAGCCAATATCTCACAAGGCGGCTTCCATGCATCCTATTTCAAAATCAAGATTGTATAATAATTCAATGACTCATGCCCTATTTATAAGGTTGTAAATAAGGTGAATATACTTCACATGGAAATGTAGGAATTCCGTGCATATATTTCCCAGTGAAAGTAAACCTATGGTAGGCACAACTGCAGGCAGATTTCACAGTGTTTCTTACTGCTACTATGCGATAATACCATGAATTGTTTGCCACTTACAGGCTAGGTACAGACCAATACCAACCTGCCCATGCTTGCAAAACCCTAAATGCGGTGTCCAAAATTAGATGCAATACTGTGATTGGACAAGATTGGCTTTATAATGCAGAGTGTACCATGTGTTATATTGACAGCCAATTAAGCTTGTAAATTGTGCTTTCAGTGGGGCACACTTGGCATGCTGAAAATACACAAATAAGTACACAAAGCCCTGTTCTTTGCAGACAGAAAGAACACGTATACGTACTCAGTCTGTTTCAACTGACCAAAACAGGATCAATTCCTCAGAACTAAGCCTTAATCAATCAGAGTCAATATGCCTATTTTCAATTTAAACAAAGTTTGGCAGAAAATGGTTAGTCATCATCTAACTAGTGCATTCTTTGTGACAATGCCTTTACCAATCAGAATGCAATTGCCAACCAGTCAGCTGTCTCTTCTCATACAGTTTTTTGTTTATTTGTTTACTTCATAACAGCATTGTGGGTGATAGAGCTTTTTGGGAAAGACATTATTGTTTTAATTTTGAGGAAGGGTCACTCGACCTGAAACATTAACTCTGATTTCTCGTAACAGATGCTGCCAGACTTGCTGAGCTTTTCCAGCAATTTCTGTTTGTGTTTCGGGTTTACAACATCTGCAGTTCTTCCTTTTTTGTAGCAGTTGTATTCCTTTCAGCTTCATGAAGTGATGAAGTTGTCTCCTACAGGACAAAATGCCAATCATTTTTAAATCTATGTCTCTTTGTAGAAAAATGCAGAAATGTTAAGCACCAACAATTATATTGTTTGAAATGCATTTTGGTAAGAAAGTTAGATTTTTGCAATAGTCAAAGCACCATTTTTACACTGAAAAACAAATTTCTAATAAAATTTTAACAATCTGCATGTTTTATTGCTTTCATCAGAAATAGTACTACTTAATGCAAGGTTATTTATTCGTGTTTCTTTAATCTCTTCTAAGATGGTTAGGAGGGAATTTTCAATTGAATACCTTAAGGCTCAATTGTTTTTGTGCTAAGGAAATACCCTTGAATTTATATAGCTTCTTTCACTTAGTCATAGAGTCAAAGAGATGTACAGTATAGAAACAGACCCTTCGGTCCAACCCGTCCATGCCAAACAGATATCCCAACCCAATCTAGTCCCACCTGCCAACACCCGGCCCATGTCCTTCCAAACCCTTTTGCCTTCCTATTCATATACCCAACCTTTTAAATGATGTAATTGTATGAGCCTCCACCACACTTCTTGGAGAGACCTCAAAATACACTGTAGACAAGTACCAAAAGCCAATTTGTGTACATCAAGATCTTACAAGCATAACTGAGACCAACAACTAGATTATCGGTTTCCGTGGTATGACTTTGTTATTGTGTCACCATAGTCTTTTAAGACCAGAGGGGCTGCTCTATCATTAGAGAGAAGTGACTTGTGGTTATTTAACCTGAGGGCCACCAGACCTCAGGCAAGGAAAGAAGTTGAGAAGGCGAGCCCTTCATGGTAACCTTAAACCAGTCATGGGATTTGAATCCATGTTGTTGGCATCACACTGCTCTGTAAATCAACAATCCAGCCAACTGAGCTAAACCTTATGACTTAAGAGACAAATTGAAACCTCAAGAACTTCCATACTCGTCTTCTAATAGTGTCACAATAAATTATCCCTGAAAAGGTAGACAGAGCATGTTTCTCAGTAATGACACCTTTGACACTGCAGCATACCCTTAGTATAGCAAAGTTAGCTCTAAAGTTGCTCTGTAGGTGTAAGATGTTATTTTTTGGGAAATTTTCCTTTTCCTTATTATTTAACATGAAAAATAGTGTGCTTTCCCAATGATGGATTTGTCAGGTGAAACTGTATCTGTGTTTGTGAATCTTTGCTTGTGTTTTTTCAAATTTCGGCTGTTGTAATATTTCTACAGTTCTGAACAGAGTATAATAATTTAAAAATATATAAATACATACCAAGGAATATTCCAATAGAATAGCCTTTTGCAGCATCCTTTTCAACTTGGTCTACATGAAGAGGAAAACAAACTCCATTTCTTCCATAGTAATTCCCAAATGTATCTTCATTCCAGAGTGGAATTAAAGCAATAGTAAATCCAATAAGCCAAATTGTAATGTGTACTATCAAAGTCTGGTGCTTTCCTGGTTTGATATTACTGAATGGGAAAACAATGACAATATACTTCTCCAGACTCAGATAAGTCAATAAGAGAACAGAGACCTCAGTAGAAAGCATTGCTAGAAATCCTATCATTCGACACTGGATACTTTCCATCCATAGTTGTGCATGTCTGTTGTACTCCCCACGATATTTGACATCAAAAATTCCAACAAAGAATAGATACACTCCCATCAGACAATCGGCACCTTTTATATAAAAAAGGGACATACATGTTTCAAATATAAAATATTTGTAATTTGCAGCAATATAATTAGATACAAACTTTGGTGAAAGGAATTATGCTTGTTGGGTTGGCTATCTATGTCTTGCACTCTGGAACAACTGTTCTTTGAGCACAAAATGCAGAACAAAAAATTCTCACTAGGTATTGTGCAAAATCAGGAATGGACCTAAAGTCATCAGTTTTGGTCCTAGAAAATGGCAAGTCTAGCTCGGATTATCCTGTGGGGGAGGGGGGGGGAGGTGTTCAGGGGGGTTTGGAAGGGTGGGGGAAAGAGGGTGGTGTAAAGTATCCAAATGTTTGAGCAACAAGTGCGTTATGCAGTAGCAAGATGAATGATGTTCACCATGAACAGGATGCTGCCATCAAGCCAAAAATACATTCTGCTCATATCAGAAACAAGAAATGTGGTGCATAAATTTCAATGCATGTGCGATGCTCACTACATACCAAAAATTGGCCATGTGCCTTCGGCTGTTCACAACCAGAAATGTACTGACTGTACCCAACCAGCTTTTGATTGCAAACTACAGTGTCCAATATTAGATATGATTCCGTGATTGGACATTTCCCACATAATTCCAAATGTACTAAGAATTACTCGAACAACAAATTTGAGATTGTCAGTCATGTTCACACAGTGGGTTGCACTTAACACATACTAGAAGCCACATATATTAATGAATTATGCCCTATTTATGCAGACAGAAAGAGCATATAACATTTTCTGCCTGTTTCAGCTTAACCAAACAGGTAATAGCCATTCTGTGATTAATTTCTCAAGGCAATACTTTTACCAATTGAGTCAACCTTCCTTGTTTAAATTTAAACTTGACTGGCAGCTAACTATCAATCATTATTTAACTGATGCATTCCCCGTGGTAATGTCTCTACTTTTGCCAATCAATCAGTCCTCTGTTCTCAGACATTATATAAAAAAATGCCCCTTTACATTGGTATTTCTTGTGAATTGTTCTAATGAATGAAAGATAAAAACATTCACAAATTGTCTTTTTCCACTATCCAGAAAAAAATGTTGGCAACTTTTGATGCTGGGTAATTCCACTCTGAAAATGTAAAACTACCAAGATTTACCAGGTTTATCTAGAGGAATAGAGGAATGAAGTGCTTGCATTTGCTATCAGTGAAAGCTAATCACTTCCTTGGTAATGATATGGGAGGGGGTATTCCCAGATTTGTTCTGCCAAATCTTCTTTACAAAAGGTGCCCACTCCATGCGTAAGTTAAATGATTTCTCAACATTTACATTGACAAAGTTATTTTGAAAGATGTTGGCTGTAGTTTTTGATGCTATTAATGGATGATACTGTCAGTATTTGCTCATTGCAAAATATATAATTTGATATTTTTATTAGTAAATATTAATCATAATGTTTTTCCTTATTTCTTTGAGAAAAAAAGTATATTTTCTCACATTTTTCCATCTAATTTCAGGGAACAAGCTTGATTCTTGATGACTTTGTAAAAACATCTGCATGGATTGTCCATCCCTAATTGTCCTTTACAAGGTGATGATGAGAAATTCAATTTGTGCAAAGTAGGTAAAAACATAGTGGACATCCAGTTGTCAACCTGTTCACACCAAGTTAAAAATCACACAACACCATGTTATAGTCCAACAGGTTTAATTGGAAGCACACTAGCTTTCGGAGGGCCGCTCCTTCATCAGGTGATAGTGGAGGACACAATTCTAAGGCACAGAATTCATAACAAAAATTTACAGTGTGATGTAACTGAAATTATACATTGAAAAATACCTTGATTGTCTGTTGAGTCTTTAAGGTATTTTTCAATGTGTAATTTCAGTTACATCACACTGTAAATTTTTGCTATAAATTCTGTGCCTTAGGATTGTGTCCTCTACTATCACCTGATGAAGGAGCGGCGCTCCGAAAGCTAGTGTGCTTCCAATTAAACCTGTTGGACTATAATCTGGTGTTGTGTGATTTTTAACTTTGTACACCCCAGTCCAACACCGGCATCTCTAAATCATGTTCACACCAAAGTAGTGAAGATATACTTCCAAGTCAGGGTGGAATGTGGTTCAGAAGGGTACTTACACGTGCTCTTGTTCCCATACACAGCAGTTCTTGGCTTTTCTGGGTATCTTAAAATTCATTCTCACATGGAATTTGGATGTTGCTGTTCAAGCCAGCATTTGTTGCTCAACATTAACTGTCTTTTTGAGAAGGTGATGGTGAGCCGAGTTCTTGCACTATTGCAGTCCATGTGGTGTGGGTGTACTCATACTGCAATTAGGAAGTTCCATGATTTTAATCCTCTGACAGTGAAGGAACATTGTTTTGTTCCAAGTCAGGATGGTGTGTGGTTGTCAGGTTGGAAAGTGCTATCAAAGGAGTTGGTAAGTTCCTGCACTGCATACTGATGGTTAAGTAAATGAATACTTAAAAAAGGGAGTCAATCTAGCAGCTTCTTTGACCTGAATGGTTTTGAGCTTCTCAACTGTTGTTGAAGTTGCACTCAGGGAACGTCAACTATTCTGTCACACTCCTGACTTGTGCTTTTCAGGCAATAGGCAGGCTTTGCGAAGTCAGGAATTATTTACTCACCACAATATGCCCAGGCTTGCTTTTATAGCCACAGTCTTTACATGGCTGGTCCAATTAAGTTTCTGGTCAATGATGATCCCCATAAAACTTTTAGGATTCAATGATTGCCATACCATTGAATGTCAAGAGGAGATGATTAGATTCTATCTTGTTGGACATGATAATTACTTGACATTTGTGTAGCACAAATGTTAGTTGATAAGTAGCAGCCCAAGCTTGAATAGTTCCAGGCCTTGATGTTTGGGAATGTACTGCTTCATTGTCTGAAATGGAACTGACACTGTCACACACATCAGCGAATAATTCCACTCTGAAATTCTGATGTAAATTGCGGGACTAATGAAGCAGCCGAAAATATTTGGGCCTGTAACACCCCACCGAGGAATGCTTGCAGTACTGTCCTGTGGCTGATTTGATTGGCCTCCAACAATCTTTAATATTTTCCTTCGAGCTACATAGTGTAGAACTTTTGCCTCTGCTTCTCATTGACTTTCATGTTACTACAGTTTCTTGATGCCACATTCAGTCAAATGCTGCCATGAAGTCAAAAGCATCCTTCTCACCTCACTTCTGGAATTCAACAATTTTTTTCCTTATTTAGACCAAGGCTTTAATGAGCTCTGTTGAGCGGTCCTGGCGTCACCCAAGGAGGAAGGGGTAAATATTGCTTTTACATATCACATTGCTAATATTGATTTATATAAGCATAAGGAACATAATTTCTCAGATGATGGGACTTGCTGCTCTGCCCCTCTCCAAGAAGTATTAAATGGCTGGAGATAGAAATTTTGCACCCCAACACTGAGTAATAAGTCCTGCCTTAGATGGTTGCAAACAATCTGATTTGCGAGTGGCTATTTTTCCTAGAAGCACCAGCAACAGCAATAGCTAACAACAGGACTACAACGCATCCTCAGAATCTACGTCTTGAAACCCAGATCCAGTTAAATGTTGAGCGGGGAGAATGAATCCCATAGAAGGTCAGGAAGGGGTGATAGTGGGGAGAGAGGGAATGAAGTTCAGGTAGAATGAGTGTATTGGTGAATAATCAACCTTGAAAGTCAAACCTAGGATTACCATCTCAAAGTTGAGACAAGGTGAAAAGCAACTATAAAGGCTTGAAGTGAGGTTAGGACAAGTGAACTGCCCACATCTCATGTGTTCCAAGTAAAAGTGCAGACAGGGTAGGACTGTGACAAGAATTTTACAGAGCCACCCTACCATCGCTGACCTCTGTCCCCCCACACAAACCTGCCAGTGGGAGATTGTAAAAATTTGCCTATGGTAATTCTGAAATAGATTCATCCTTAGGTTATTGATGAATTAAGGCTTATTAGTCTTCACCAAATTGAAAGTGGAATTATCCAAAAATAAAATTTAATTTCTCATTGACCCCCACCAATGTTTTTGCCAGAACACCTATGATGATGTTCACTTAGCCTATTCAACTAGCTGGTATTCCTCCTTGCATTTGGACTGTCACCTTTTAAAGTTACCTCAAGGCGAAGAATGTAGGAACTCTCAATGGAGAAGGTCCCTCTTGCCAGCCATACATTAACCTTATCTTGATTAGATGCCCTTGTAAGGGTGAACATTTTATAAAGCCACATTAATACTAATTATTTTCAACCGTTTCCACCACAGCTCAATTGGCAATGTGACAGAAATGTGCCTGAATAACCCATAAAATTTCAGAAGGGCTTTTGCCCGAAACGTCGATTTCGCTGCTCCTTGGATGCTGCCTGAACTGCTGTGCTCTTCCAGCACGACTAATCCAGAACATAGAATTTCAGGCCAAGCGTTACTGACTGATGAATGGCTGGACAATACAAAAGACTTGCAAAAGATAAGCTTTACTGGCTGTAATTTTTGTAAGTTTTTAAAATTAAAAAAAGATACTTACAGCATAAAATTTTTATAGACGTAGCATGAAGCTTATTTTCAGCTCTAATACGTGATCTCATGAAAATGACGAAAAGGTTTCCAAAACAAGTAACACAAGCTATGACCCAAACAAATACTCTAAGGATGATGTTTGCTAGTAGGTCTTCAAAGGATGAAATGCCATCTGTATTTGGTTTACAACTGCGTACATGAGGAGAATAAGCACAATACTGGAATTTGTTGAAGTATCTGTGAAATGAAATAACACAAAACACATTAATTACAAGTATGTCCACTATTAGTTGCTGCATTGGTGCAAGTCCTGTCAGAAAAGGTCTTGTACAATTTGTTCATGGAGTGGTATTAAAATTTCTATGGAGGCTTTTGAAAGTCTACATAGTTTCAACTTTTTTATTCACTCTTGTTGGGATGAAAAGAATCAACTAAATTGTCACTATCTGGTTTACCTTCTTTAAAATATACGCTTAGTTTTTAACCTGAAAGAAAATTAATGAATTGAAACTATACAGTCATTTCAATAGTAGGGGTCAAACTTTCATAGCCAATCATGATGCAAAAGTAATAATGACTTCTAAACAGTGGAAAATCACTTCACTGGCATTGGGAAAAAAAATTCTGGATGCAGTTTTGCAGAAGAATCCTTTTTTGTTGGGAGAAACATGAGCAGATTTTTGATGGGCATTGACAAGTTCCAAATTTGTAAAGGAGTTAGCAGACTTAGCTACTGAATGGATAGAATTGTGCCAATGACTCAGAAATTGGGTAGCAATCTGGATATGAACTTGAAAAGGAAATATTTGCATGAACACAGAAAATGAACAGGGGAATAAGGCTAAATTGGTTGCTGTTTCAAAGAGCTATTACAGATGTTTTCTAACCAACCTGTTCAGAGATTTAACTACACACTTCTGTAGCAGATGGGTCTTGAACCTAGGCCTCCTGACTCAGGTAAGAAACTACAAAGAAGCCATTGCACATTGTGCCCCAAGAACAAGCATAATGTGCAATGGCTTCCAACTGTACTGTATGATTCTATGAGGCAGATGGGAATAATGGCATGTTATATTCAGTTAGTTAGATTTGAATGTATGGGCCAGGGGAATTCAAAGCACATTCTTTTGAATGCCTCTTAGCATTGAATGCATTAGTATTTCATTGTTAGTATAAAATAACACATGGTCCTTAGGGACACAAAGAAAGCAATGTTTACAAAAGGCTAGACAAAAACACTGCACTGACCAAAAATAAGTGTTATCAGGTGTTTTAGAAGTAAGGCAGTTTAACTGAAACTAGTCTAGTAACACAGATTATATTACCCAAAGCTGGTAAAGAATAGATGGCAGAATTTCCATGAATTTAATTATTCTTGGAAGGAATTCTCTTCAGGGTTGGTCCCAACAAAACCACTGTAAAGTTCATGAAAGACACGTGGAAGCCCTAGATAGATGGGTATGTGCAGGATTTCTGACAACCTTCCACTGAAGTTATATAGGCCAATTGGAGAATTTGAAAGGAAATTCCTAACTTCTGGTTCTATCACCACTGCTCATTTTTACAACGGAAATCCCAATAACAAGCAAGCACAACATGATGGCATCACTGAAATGAACAAATTGATGAAATACAAGGAACTAGTTGATTGACATGGGTGAGAGTCTGAAAGGCATTTACAGGGATCCATAAAGCTACTAGTATGTACTGTGTAACATATTGTGACCTGCATAATAGTGCATGTAATGACACTGTAGTACTCAGATAAATAAAAATGTTAATTAGATTTTTGGGGTTCTTTTATCTCTTTTTAAGACGAGAAATTATTAGATTCCACGTATCAGATAACGCTCACAGTTGAACTGTAGATCTGAAAACAACAAATGCTAATACCTCTTTCCCAAAGTCCACAAACCAGACTGCCCTCGTAGGCCCATTGTTCCTGCCCCACTGAACTCAATTTCTCCTACCTTGACCTCATCCTCTCTCCACTTGTCCGGACCATGCTCACTTACATCCGCGATTGCTCTGATGCCCTCCACCATATTGACAATTTCCAGTTCTTTGGACCTAATAGCTTCCTGTTCACAATGGATGTCCAATCCCTCTTTACCTCCATTTCCCACCAGGATGGTCTGAGAACTCTTGGCTTCTTCCCCAACCAGAGGTCTGAACAATTCCCATCCAACACCACTCTCCTTTGCTTGGCTGAATTTGTTCTCTCACTGAACAATTTCTCCTTTAATTCATCTCACTTCTGCCAAGTCAAAGGAGTGGCTTTGGGCACCTGCCTTGATCCCAGTTATGCGTGGCTCATTATGGGGTATGTGGAACAATCCTTGTTCCAGTCTTACACTGGCCCCCTTCCACAACTCTTTTCTCAGTACATCAGTGCTGCTTCATCCTCCCACCAGGACTTTGAAAAGTTTGTTTATTTTTCCTTCAATTTCCACCCCTCTATATCTTCCTCCATCCAACTATCATCCATTTCCAACACTTCTTTCCTTTCCTTGACCTCTCTGTCTCCATTTCGGGGAATAAACTGTCCACTGTCATCCACGACAAAGCCACTGATTCCCATAGCTACCTTCACTACAGCTCATCACACCCCATGCCCTGCAAGGACTCCATTCCACTCTCCCAATTCCTTCACCAACATCATTTCTGTTCGGCCGATGCCACCTTACCAAACAGCGTTGCTGACGTGGCTTACTTCTTCCATGACTGTGGCTTCCCACCCACTGTGGTTGACAGAGCCCTCAACTGCATCCGACCTATCATCTGTGCTTCCATTTTTGCCCCTTCCCATCATTTACAACAGTGTGATTGGGTTCCCCTTGTCCTCACTTTTCATCCCAATAGCCTCCGCATTCAAAGGATCATTCTCTGCCATTTCAGACAACTCCAGCAGAACACATCAGCAAATACATCTTCCTCTCAGTCCCCCGTCTGCATTTTGCAGGGATCGTTCCCTCCAGGACACCTTAGTCCACTCCAACATCAACAACTCCCTCCCCATGGTACCTTCCCATGTAACCACAGAAGGTGCAACACCTGCCCCTTTACCTCCTCCCTGCTTAACATCCAAGGGCCTAAACAGTCTTTCCAGCTGAAGCAGCATTTCACCTGTACCTCCTCCAGTTTTGTGTATTGTATTTGCTGCATCTAATGTGGCCTACTCTACATTGGAGAAACCAAATGCAGGTTGGGTGACCACTTTGCAGAACATCTCTGGTCTGTGCGCAAACAGGACCCCAACCTTCCCGTAGCCGGTCATTTTCACACAGGGTCCTGCTCGCACGCCCACATGTCTGTCCTCACTGTTCCAGTGAATCATAGCCCACACTGGAGGAACAATGTCTCATCTTCAGACTAGGCACTTTACAGCCTTCTGGACTTCATACTGAGTTCAACACTTCCGAATTCTGAACCATTTCTTCTTTTTCTTTTAGCTTGTTAAATTCTGTTATCATGCCCTCTCTCCTCTCCCCCCATCCCAATGGGACTGTCTGTCCTTTCAAGTCTGAAAGGAGACACATCACTGTTCTGCTATTCTCACATTCTGATCACTTAATCTGAATATCAACGTCATTTCTCCACTTGCACCCAACACTGCCCCCACTCCCCGCCTCCCAAACTAAAGCATAAATAATGTCCCTTTCACACTTCACTTCAGCTCTGATGAAGAGTCATATACAGTGTAGACTCAAAACATTAGCTTACTGTCTCTCCATGGATGCTGTCTGACCCATTGAGAGCTCCAGCATTTGTTATTTTCGGTACAGATTCCAGCAACTGCAGTAATTTCCTCCTGAACTGTAGATCTTCCTGCCTTGAGTGTGCTTTCATGGTTGCAGTTTGTGAGTAAGACCTTACAGCATGGACAGGGGATGTAGGGATAACCTACCCCTGTATTTTGACTTAAATCAGCAATTTTTTGTTTGATAGGATGCAAAGGGATAAGTGTCAAAGATAGTTAAATGAATTTAAGGTGAAGATCAGCTATAAGCTGAATCTTAACTTTTTTGTCTAAGTCCGAGTTGTGTTGGATTTCTTTAAGGGTTTGTTACTGTGAGGTCGAGCAAGTTCACTTACCTAATCTTAGCAAACTTGCCACATTAATTATCTACTATACCTCTATGGCATCTCTCATTTGATTTCTGCCCATTTTACCATGCGTCGTTCCTACAACAACCCACCACTCAGTAGATATTCTATTATTCACTAGTATCCTTCGCACCCTTGCCATCTTTAAAAGTCCTTTGAGCACCCTAGTGCTGTCAGTCTGGTGCTACCTGGCCCAGTTCTCATTATTTTTAGATTAGATTAGATTCCCTACAGTATGGAAACAGGCCTTTCGGCCCAACAAGTCCACACCGACCCTCCGAAGAACAACCCACCTACACCCATTCCCCTACACCTAACACTATGGGCAATTTAGCATGGCCAATTCACATAACCTGCACATCTTTGGACTGTGGGAGGAAACCGGAGCACCCGGAAGAAACCCACGCAGACACAGGGAGAATGCACAAACTCCACACAGACAGTTGCCCGAGGCGGGAATTGAACCCGGGTCCCTGACGCTGTGAGGCAGCAGTGCTAACCACTGATTTTTACAATGCAAACCGGGGCAAGTCAGCACCTCAGTGTGTGGGCAAGTACTTGGAAGCCCTGCTGGACAGACTGAAACTGGGATAGGACCTCCTCTTCCTCCAGGACCAGGACTGGAGACCATGACACGAGATCATGCCAATCTAGTATAAGGTTGTCACCCAGCTCAGAGCAGAATCAGCCATCAGGAGGAATACACACCAATACAGGAAGGAGGATATTGGCCTTCTCCACTCCACTAGCCTAAATGCCACCATCTTCTCCTTGATATATGTCATTTACTCTATCTCTGCTACTGCATCCACCTCTCATCAAGGCTTATGCTCTATCACTATCACTATTGCCTGCCACATCTTCCTCATGCTCTCTCATCCAACCCAATCCCGACACCACTGATCCTGTATACCCCTGTGCTGCTTACTCACTTGCTCAGGACACTTCCTCACCTGCACCAAAACAAACAGCCAGACATTTTAATTTCCCTTAACACTAGATTTTGTCTCATTCTGGAAGGAAAACAGCCCATAGTTCAGCAGAAAAATTCAGGATGTGAGGTATGCTGCCTGTCATTTTGGTCTTCACCCCTTAAGAGGAAAGGTTCCTAACTGTGACTGCCCCAAACAAGGCCTGATTTTGGAAGTTGCCAGTAACATTATAAGCTGGGACCCCCTCAGTGAAGGCTACCCCTCTCTTGACTTGACTAGGGTCTGCTGACAACTATGACTGGCTTCCTGTCTTTTTATCTGCACTAAATAGTAAGTCAAGACAGCAGTAATATGTGCCTAATATTTTTGGCTGAGGGGGTAAAGTGCCAAAGTCAAGGCAATCCAGAGCATGGCTGCAGTGAGCATCCAGATAGACTGAGAGTGAGTGAGTGCTATGTCAGCAAGCAACATACCCAGAGATGCAGCCAGGTTCAGTCCATGAGCTGGGTGCATGTTCCTGATTGCAAAGTGTCCCTGCAGCAGCATTACAATGATAGTTGTCATTGCAGCCTAAAAGTGAATCGGAGATGTATCAGGTAGGGTTCTTAAAGGCTGGCATTTATTGGATGTCAATGTATGTGGATGTGGAGTGCACATGATCGATGTGCATGGAGTGTGCCTTCAATGTTGGTGTCCAGTTTCCAGTACAGAGACCATTCAGAACAGGTAGCAAGCTGAATTTACAAGGTGCTTGCTCTGGTTTCCTTATCGGTACATCCCATGTACAGGTTGTTTGGTAAGCTTGGTAAGATAGGAGGCTGAATATTAATGAGGTGAGTTGTAAATAACAATAACGAGCATCAAGGGAAACATCATCCTTATATCCAGTATGCCCCACCCTATCAGAATCTTTTATGCTTCAGTGAAACCCCTCTTATTTACTAAACAGCAGTGAAAATAGCTTAAGTTGACCAAATTTTACCTCAGATGACAAAACTGCCATTCTAGGAACCAGCTTTATGAATCTTCATTGCAGTTCAAATATGGCAAGTATATCTTTTTCTTATGTTGGGTTACCGAAGCTGCAATCAATACTTCAGGTGTGGTCTCACCAATAGTCTGAACAGCTGCAGTAAAACTTCTTTGTTGTGGTACTCGAACCCTTTTGCAAGGAGGTCAGAATAATAATTGCCTTCCCAACTGCTTACTGGATCTGCATGCTTGCTTTCAGTGATCGATGAACATTAACACCCAGGTTCCTTTGATAGTCAACATTTACCAATCTACAACTAATTAAATAATACTGTAATTCTGTTTTTCCTTGCTGAAGTGGGCAACTTCACACCTGCACAACTGGAGGTCATTAACACAGACTTAGGATCACTCTTTAATAACCTCACTTTATCCAAGAAAAATTTGGGACCAAAATCATAGACTGTACAAACTGTTACATAAGAGATCCCAAGTACCTGATTGTTTATACCTGGTGGAGATTATGTGAAACCACCCTTGAGTGACACCATGTACTGAGTTACAATGAACAGTGTGCAACATGTACACAAACATGGGCGCTGTTCTGAATGAAATGAGCCCCCAGCAACGAATTGCTCAGGCTTCATCACAGACACAGACAAATGAAGGTTGTATTCCATGTAGTTCACTAACCCATTATGCAACCATACAGCATTACCACTCCTGAAAGGGTGAACAGCAGTCCTTTATACAGATTTACAAAATGTATCTTGTAAGAAGGAAGTGGAAAATCAATTTTATCAAATGTATGTCAGGCAAAATAATTACGTTAATTGATTTTAGTCAGCTAGATCTTTGGAGGGTAGCTAATGTAACCCTTCTAATTAAAAGGAGAGTTAGAGAGAAAAATCAGGAATTATAAACCAGTCAGCCTGATGTCAGTAGTGGTGAAAATACTAGAGTCCAATATAAAAGATTTAATAACAGAATACTTGAAAAACAGTGACAGGATTGGACAAACAGCATAGATTTACAAAAGGGAAATCATGCTTGTCAAATTGATTGGAATTCTTCAAAGATTTAACTAATAGAGTTGATGAGAGGGAGCCAGTGGATGTGGTTTAATTAGATTGTCAGAAGGTGATCAACAATGTCTCACATAAGGGGTTAATGTATAAAATCATAATGCATGGGATTTGGGGTAGTGATTTGATATGAATAGAAAACTGGTTGACAGACAGGAAACACAATAGGAATAAACAGGTCTTTTTCCAAATGACAGACAATGACAAATGGAGCATCACAGGGATCAATGCTAGGACCCCAACTATTCATAATATAAGTTAATTGGAGAAGGAACTAAATGTAATATCCCCAAATTTGCAGAGTACACAAAGCTGTGGAGGAGCGTAAGCTGTGAGAAGGGTACAGAGATGCGTTAGTATGACTTAGACAAACTGAATGAGTGGGCAAATGAATGACAGATGCAGAATAAGGTGGATGAATGTGAGGTTATCTGCTTCAGTAACAAAACAAGTTGGTAGATTATTATCTAAATGGCTGTAAATAGAGAGAGGGGAATGCACAATGAAACCTGGGTGTTCTTGTACACCTGTTGCTGAAGGTAAGCATGAAGATGCAGCAGATGGTAACGAAAGAAAATAATATAAACGCCTTCATAGCGAGAGGATTCGAGCACAGGAGCAGGGATGTCTTGCTGCAATTAAACAAGGCCTTGGTGAGACCACACTTGGAATACTGCATGCAGAGCTGGTTGTCTTATCTGAGAAAAGGAACTCTTATTGTGTAGTGGAGGTTTACAAGACTGACTGGGAGATGCGCCCAATTTAAAAATCAAAGTAGGCTATATTTATTTAAGATGGCTGTCCAATTCAGTACTTCAATGATACTAGAAAAATAACAACAGTCACTATTACAGCAAACCAGGCTAAAAGAATACCTCTGTAATTTTTGTCAAGCAAGCTGCGTCACAACATCCACAAGTATACCTTGCAAACTTCCATTACTTTTCGTGAAAAAGTCTGTCTTGTCTCTGAAGGCCAAAGGATCAACATGACTGATTCTTGTAATATCCTTATGGATGCTTTGTGGCATAAAAATTCAGGACAATGTTAGTATTCATGTCAGTGCTAGTGTGGGATTGACCGGGGACAATTTCATTTTGCAATAACCATTAGAACTTGCTGGTTCTGGAGGATTTCTGTCCACATACTTTAGGTTATTCTTTTATTTATTAACTTTTCACAGCCACCTTGAATTACAGGCTTTCTTAACAGACAGAGCTTCATATATCATTGAATTTAAACAGAATTGTTGAAGTCTTTCTGTTAGGGCCAAAAGTGGGAGGCTATCCTTTGGCTGACAGAGAAAATAGAAGTCGAGAGTGTGGTGCTGGAAAAGCATGACAGGTCAGGCAGCATCCGAGGAGCAGGAGAATCGACATTTCGAGGAAAAGCCTTCATCAGGAATGAGGCTGCAAGACAAGGGGGTGGAGAGATAAACGGGAGGTAGGTGGGCTGGGGGGGAAGGTAGCTGGAGTGCGATAGGTAGATAGTCGGAGAGGAGGGTGGAGTGGATAGATGGGAAGGAAGATGGACAGGTAGGACTGGTCATGAGGGTGGTGCTGAGTTGGAAGGTTGGAACTGGGATAAGGTGGGGAGAGGGAAATGAGGAAACTGGTGAAATCCATATTGATGCCATGTGGTTGGAGGGTCCCAAGGCGGAAGATGAGGCGTTCTTCCTCCAGGGATTGGGTGGTTAGGGAGTGGCGATGGAAGAGGCCCAGGCCCTGCATGTCCTTGGCGGAGTGGGAGGGGTAGTTGTGGAAATGTTCTCTGAAGCGCTCTGCAAGTAGGTGTCTTGTCTCCCCAGTGTAGAGGAGACTGCATTGGGAACAACGGATACAGTAAATGACATGTGTGGAAGTACAGGTGAAACTGATGGATGTGGAAGGCTCCTTCTTCCCCTTTCTGGACCTCTCCATCTCCATCAACGGTGATTGACACAACACTGACATCTTCTACAAACCCATCGCCTCCCACCCTGCTTCCTGTAAAAATGCTATCCCTTATTCCCAATCCCTCTGCCTCTGCCACATCTGCCCCCAGGAGGACCAGTTCTACCACAGAACACACCAGATGGCCTCCTTCTTTAAAGACCACAATTACCCCTCCCATGTGGTTGATGATGCGCTCCAGCGCATCTCATCCACTTTCTGCACTTTCGTCCTCAAACCCCATCCCTTCAACTGCAACAAGGACAGAACCCCCCCCACCCCTAGTTCTCACCTTCCACCCCATCAAGCCTCTGTATACGTTGTATCATCCTCTGCCATTTCTGCCACCTATAAATGGACCCTACCACCACAGATATATTTTCCTCCCCACCTCTATCCATTTCCATGAAGACCATTTCCTCTGCAACTCCCTTGTCAGGTCCATGCCCCCCACCAGCCCACCCTCCCCTCCCAGCATTTTCCTGCCACTGCAGGAATTACAAAACTTGTGCCCACATCTCCCCCCCCCCCTTACCTCTGTCCAAGGCCCCAAAGGAGCCTTCTATATCCATCAGAGTTTTACCTGCACTTCCACACTGTATCTGTTGCTCCTGATGCAGTCTCCTCTACATTGGGGAGACAGGACGCCAACTTGTAGAGTGCTCAGAGAACATCTCCAGGACACTCATACCAACCAATCCCACTGCCCCATGGCTGAACACTTCATCTTCCCCTCCCACTTTGCCAAGGACATTCAGGTCCTGAGCCTTCTCCATCGCCATCCCAAACCACCTGATGCCTGGAGGAACACTTCATCTTCTACCTCAGGATCCTTCAACCACACAGCATTAATGTGGATTTCACCAGTTTCCTCATTTCCCCTCCCCACACCTTATCCCAGTTCCAACCTTCCAATTTGGCACCGCCCTCATGATCAGTCCTACCTGTCCATCTTCCTTCCCACCTATCCACTCCACTCTCCTCTCCAACCTATCACTACTACCTTCTCCTCTTTCTATCTATTGCACTCTCAGCTACCTTCCCCCAGCCCCATCTTTGTCCCATTTATCTCTCCACCCCCTCAGCTCACAGCCTCATTCCTGATGAAGGGCTTTTGCCCAAAATGTTGATTCTCCTGCTCCTCAGATGCTGCCTGACTTGCTGTGCTTTTCCACACTCTTGACTCTAATCACCAGCATCCGCAGTCCTCACTTTCGCCTGGAGAAAACAGGAAGCACATCTCTGGCTGAAGCCAATTAAGCAACTGCAATCAAGGCTCTTGTCCCTGTTAAGGATGCTGGCCCATCCCCTAAAGATGTCAGCCATTTAGAAAGTGGTAGTTCATTGGCCTCACTGCTAGTGGTGGCCAGTGCTGAGGCCACCATTGTTGAGAAGGTGCATCAATGGTTGAGTTGCCTTTGAAAAGAGTTAAGTAGGGTTGGGGACATTTGGGATTAGGGGTGAGTTATGTGGTGTTGAGTGCTTGAAGCACGGACAACATTGGTGATGAGGGGACAGCTATTGCCACTATGGGGCCACTCTGAGACCATGAAATGCCCAAAAGAACAACCTTATCCTTAAGACTACTGGGAAGCTGCCATTGTTCCCTGAGCCATCTTTCAATGAGGTGGCAGGACTCTACCCAGAGCTTGCAAAGGAAAGGAATCAGTCCTTAATACCACTTAAGTGACACTCCTGGCCTCCAGACACCAATCTGCTATCATATAAAATAACACATATAAATAAAATTACATGTTGTTTGCTATCCTACTGCCTAAAACATCAAAACCTGGTAAAATTATGGATGCTTTTTCAAGTAGTTGTTGATCCAAAGGGATTAATCAAAATTTGAAGGAAGATCTTCCAGCAACGGAGAGTGATAAAAATGAATGCTCTGAAATAATCAGCCAGATTAGTTTATGTGGCAGCAAATTGTTGACAGTACAATGTGCCTCTTTTTTTCACACGTGCTGCCCGTAGATTTCCATTTCTGAAAGCCCATCATTGCATCTACTTCTTGTTTCATTTTCATAAATGGATTTATATACTGTGGGATGAATTTTCAAACAATTATCTCAACTGATATTAAAAGTATTACTTCTTTCTAATACATATTAAATGATAAATTAAAAGCTGTTGTATTTACCTAGGAAAAGATACAATGTGGTGAATCTTTAGCCGTTTACTTACATATGTTCTAGTTTTGTCATGGGCTTAAACATTCGGCTTTCTATGTTTGCAATTTCTATTCCTTCAATACCGCTGTTAAAGCAAAATGGGAAAACAACTTCAAGTTATGTAGTAGCTAGATCCCAAATTTTAAAACAGCAAAAAACCCAAAGAACTGATTTTTTTTTAATCATGATATTTGAATCTTTTCTTAAATTAAAAAAATGCATTACAAATACAAATTTTTCAGAAATAGTCAAATCTCAGACACAAATATGGTATTTTTTTGCCTTCAAATTGAAGCAAAATAATTCCAAGCAGTTTTTTTCTTGTTTAATCTTATACACAATTTTGTTCATGTAGTGAAGTCAAGCCAAACTATATAAAATTATATAACCGAGCTGTATCATATAGTGTACAAGATTTTATTTTGTTCTGCAAAACATCAGTTCATATTCATCTAGATTGTGCAATTAACTTACAGAGATTGAAGTTGGCTAAGGGCATCAAACTGATCAGGGTGAATAAACTTGAGGGGATTGTTAGATATATTCCTGAAAGAGATTAATGGTAATTTTTGTTATCAAAATGAAAAATGTAAATTATAGCAAATACTAATACATAAATTATAATAACATTAATTAGTTTTACTTACAATTTTATCAATAATTTTGCATTTTTGAAAAGATGTTTGGGTAGTTCCTGAATCTTGTTTGATGATATTTCCCTGAGAAAAATACAAAATGAATGTTAATTGAAATGTAAACCAGAACTGCTGTGTTGACGGGAAAGAACCTGTTTTATTTTTTGAACTTGAAGGAAGAGTAGAACTGAGTGACCGTCGCGTTGTTGTCGCCAAACCACAACAACGCGACGGTCGGAGGAGGAGCGTTAATTGAAATGTAAACCAGAAATTGGAACTGCTGTGTTGACGGGAAAGAACCTGTTTTATTTTTTGAACTTGAAGGAAGAGTAGAACTGAATGATCTTTTAATGATTACCCAAGGGCTTGCAACTTTTAGGAGAAGCTGGATTGGATACTTTTTTGAGTGATGCTAGTGCCAGGTGCCTTTGGGAAAGAAAGAAACTGGCCGGAAGCAGCTTTTGGATTTTCCATAACAATTTATCTCAGAACTGAGAGGAGAGAGAGCAGTTGGATTCTTAGACCTTCAAAAACCTGTAAGCAAGCCAAATCTCATACTCTTTCACGCTCTCTTGCTCTCTTCCCTTGAGTGGAAGAAATAACATTCAAACTCTCTGCAAAGGAAGAAACTTTATGGGCTGATTTGGAATCTTTGAATGTAGACATCGTGAGATTGGGCATGGAATAAGAAAAATTGATAAGGATTAACTGGACAGATACCAGCTTTCTCATTCTGTAAAATAAGTTGGCATTGGAAGCAGCTAAAATATCCTGCTGATAGAGGACATATCTCTAATTGATTCACAAGAATTACCAAAGGCAATGGCCATAGAATTGACAAAGAAGATAAAGTGGAATATCCTGCAAAAGCTATATTGGCAGGACTAATTTAAAATATTTGCACAGCATTTGGGATTAGTGAAAATTTAAGCGACACCAGGATCTGAATCTTGTTATTTTTGGATAAGTCTACATTGTGTCGAATTTTCTGGATGATTTCTTGCCTAGACGTCTAGCAAGCTTTCATCTCCATCTCATCAAAGTTGCCTCATTAATTGCCTACCATACCCCGAATGACATCTCTCATGTCTGGTTTCTGCTCCAGTTTAGCATGTAACCTCCCAGAATAATTCACCACTCAGCAGTTGTCCACCAAAAGACCAACATCTCTTGTGCTTGTGCCATCTTTAAAAGGCCACTGTTATGGACCAGACCAAACCCCCTCAAAATATATTAAGAACATAGTCTATACCCTAAACTTTTCTTATTTTAAAGATAAGTATAAGGCATTGTGTTCCAGATGCAATTTGATTGGTCAAACTACTGGGCTTGAAACAAAACAAAAACTATAATTTAAATATAGACAAGATAAAAATAAAAGAAAAGAATTGGCTTAACTATAAGTCTATCAAAATAATATATATATTAGCTACTACCAATTAACTGTTCCAGTATGGTAACATCCCATAGACACAACCTTGGCAAAGGCAAATTCAGTAAAATAGAATGTCTCAAGTGCAATTCTAGCAGGAAGAGAACCCTAGCTTTTAGCTGTAACAGAGAGAAATAACAACTTTTACATCCAGCTTCAAGATCCCAGCAACTGTTACTGAAGGCTAAAACCCAATATAATCCTGGTTCTGTGGGACCTTGACCCCACTCAATTGCTTCTATTGTTTCAACTTAAAAAAACAACTCAAGGCCTCACAAAATGTTTAATTTATTGGCTCTGGAGCAGACTACTCATCACTTCTGTCTCAACTTCTCTTCATTCTTCAACCAGAATAAAGTACACCTCTTAAAGCCATATATCAACACGTTGAATGCATGCTAGGAAATCTATTGAACCTAATCAAAACAGCTGGAGTTCACCGGTCTCTTTAGTTTCTCAGCTGGATGATTTGACTAGATTCTGCATAAACTATGAAAAGTAAATACAGTAATCAAAACAGATTTGTACCCATCTTCTCAGCCAGAAGATTATGTTGATAGAGTTGGCACTACCTCATTCCTTCCTAAAACAAATTTATTGAAGGGTGTAGACAAGTTCCATTAATAATATGAGCTAAAGATGTATTAGCTTTTGTTGCTCTAAATAGGTTTTGATCAACTGAATCATCTAATTTGAGTTTCAAAACACCCCAGCTACATTCCAAAGATTTGATTAAAGAGAACTTGAAGTGCAGGTTCATAGCTCCTTGAAAGTGATGTCGCAAGTAGATAGGATAGTGAAGATGGCATTTGATATGCTTTCCTTTATTGGTCAGAGTATTGAGTACAGGAGTTGGGAGTTGAAACTTTATTGCTGGAACAGCACAGCAGGTCAGGCAGCATCCAGGGAACAGGAGATTCGACGTTTCGGGCACAGGCCCTTCTTCAGGAATGAGCAGAGAGTGTTCAGCAGGAGAAGATAAAAGGTAGGGAGGAGGGACTTGGAGGAGGGGCGTTGGCAGAGGAGATGACCTGGGGTGTGCAGTGAGAGAGGGACTCACTGAAATCTTTGTAGAGAGAGGCAGAGAGCTTCTTCAAGGAAGGCATCCTTGTAAGAGGATTCGCAGTAGGTTGAAATCTTCGAGGAGAAAGTGAGGTCTGCAGATGCTGGAGGTCAAAGTTGAAACTTTATTGCTGGAACAGCACAGCAGGTCAGGCAGCATCCAGGGAACAGGAGATTCGACGTTTCGGGCACAGGCCCTTCTTCAGGAATATCAGGAGATTCGAAGTTTCGGCCGCAGGCCCGTCTTCAGGATGAAGGGCCTGTGCCCGCAACGTCGAATCTCCTGTTCCCTGGGTGCTGCCTGGCCTGCTGTGCTGTTCCAGCAATAAAGTTTCAACTTTGATCTCCAGCATCTGCAGACCTCACTTTCTCCTACAGGAGTTGGGAGGTCATGTTGCGACTGGACAGGACATTGGTTAGGCCACTGTTGGAATATTGCGTGCAATTCTGGTCTCCTTCCTATCGGAAAGATGTTATGAAACTTGAAAGGGTCAGAAAAGATTTACAAGGACGTTGCCAGGGTTGGAGGATTTGAGCTTTAGGGAGAGGTTGAATAGGCTAGGGCTGTTTTCCCTGCAGCGTCGAAGGCTGAGGGGCATGGATAGGATAAATAGACAAAGTCTTTTCCCTGGGTGGGAGTCCAGAACTAAAGGGCATAGGTTTAGAGTGAGTGGGGAGAGATATAAAAGAGACTTAAGGGGCAACCTTTTCACGCAGAAGGTAGTACGTGTATGGAATGAGTTGCCAGAGGAAGTGGTAGAAGCTAGTACAATTACAACATTTAAAAGGCATCTGGATGGGTATATGAATAGGAAGGGTTTGGAGGGATATTGGCCAGGTGCTGGCAGGTGGGACTAGATTGGGATGGGATATCTTGTCCACATAGATGAGTTGGAACGAAGGGTCTGTTTCTGTGCTGTACATCTCTATGACTCTATGTTGTAACTAGTGTGCCTAATTTTGTAGTTTATTTAAGCAATCTCTTGATCTATGCAACATCACCTGGGAAGAATATGTAGAATGGGCTGCCAGAGGAAGTGGTGGAGGCTAGTGCAATTGCAACATTTAAAAGGCATCTGGCTGGGTATACAAACAGGAACAGTTTGGAGGGATATGGTCTGGGTGCTGACAAGTGGGACTAGATTGGGTTGGGATATCTGGTCAGCATGGACAAGTTGGACCAAAGGGTCTGTTTCCGTCCTGTATATCTCTATAACTCTATGACTTACTTAAGTAGTTGGTTAATTGACTTAGTAATACATCTTGCCAAAAATGAGTTCAAGAAAGTGACGGTAATTTGGTCTTGAAATTAAGTCTTGAAAGGTGAGAATATTTTGATGGAGCATGTCAATTCAAACTCATAATATGGAAATTGTTCATAATGAAAGAATAATGTAACTGCAGATGTATTATCAAGAATGTAATGATAGGGGAATAGATTGAAAATTTGAGAAGAAAAGATGATAAGAAATAGTACAAGTGCTGAATAAAGAAAAAGTGAGGGTGAATGAATTTTTTCTTGTGTGTTTTATTGTGTTTAGAAAAGCACTCCAGACAGACATAGAGAGAGAGAGAGAGAGAGAAAGAAAACAAGAAACTTAATTTCCCTATTAATTGCCTGTAGGGGGAGGTTGTCTTTTCCAGTAGCCCTGCAAATCAGAATATCATTGAAAAGAATCCCATAGATTCTGTATTGACAGTTTATTCAAACATCTGTGATGGTACAGTCCTACTTACTCATGGGGTCCCTGAGATTTCCTTATCTGTCCCTCAGCAGCCTTATGCTGCAACAAGTGCTGAAGCACTTTTCTGACCTACAAAAACAGAAATTCCCCTGCCAGAAATAGTGCCTCCAGCACAATGAGGATGACCCTCATTGCATGATGATCCATGTCCAAGGGCAAGATGTCCTAATCATGCACCTTTTTTTAAAAAAAAATCTTCTTATACTTGTGGTACATATATTGTGGTACAGTGTCGTGCTGGATGTCGGAGGAGCAGGAAAGATGACTCCACAATTACTTCCTATGCATAGGTTCAGAACTTTAAAATGCTAGGATGTTTGAAAAGTGATCCAAGTTCAGCACGGAAAACAAAGTGACATTAAATCCTTTATTTTTCACAATGGTACCCAATTTTTTTTAATGTGTGATGCTGTATCCACTAAATGCTGTTAATTAACAAAGGAAACAGTCTTGCAAGCATTCAAAATGTTTATGAAATAGATTGTACTTCAAAATCAATCAAGTATCTGAACTTTTTTAAGGTGAACATTTTGAGATGAAATGGTAGACTTTGTAGCAATAGCAGTAACTGCATTAACTACACCTTGACCTATTTTCTCATGATTGTGCTAAATTGGCCTATTTACAAACCATAAATCAGGTGACACTTAGGTCAGAGATGGAAATGAGAGAAAATAACATTTTTCATGTAATGCATGTAGTTTTGCCTTATAACTGCCAATTCAGCTATTCCTGATTATTTTGTCCTTCCTTTGTCTTATCACAGGGCTTTCCAAAGTGGGGATCAGGACCACATGGCATTGCAAACTTTGATGTGGAAATGGCCAAACTGATTTCCCTACTTTCACAGGCTCACCGGTGGTCTTCTCCTCCTCCACCCACCACTCCACCAGTGCTCACTGACAGGTCATAACATGAAAATGTTTGGGCAGCACTGCCTCAATACAAGGTAAATCACTTTACTGTTGGGAAAAAAGTATTTTTATATCTTTGGTAAGTAAGAAGCATTCTGGCATTATCACTAAATATAAAGGCTAGGTACATTTAATAATATATCAAATGTTTAGAAACTGTTCAAAAAGCAAAATTGCATAGGTGATATCAGGAAATATGCAAACTTACAGTTCTATCAAGCTGTGTAATGGAGCAAATGTCTTTTCAGAAACTGTAATAATTTCATTCTGCTGAATGTATCTGTCAACAAAAAAAAGGTCACAGCTATATTTTAACTAATTCAAATTGATATGTTTATCTTTAAACTCAATTGTTTCCTTCAGTTCTGTGTCAAAAAGTAAGAGTGGGTCACTGCTGAAGTTCAAATTCTCCTGTTTAGGGAGGGCAGTCAGGCATTAGTGTGCCTTCAAACCCAAGTGGCAACTTTCAGGCCTCCTACCCTGCATTGGTAGTACAGTGTGCCTGGCGATATATTTCCTCAGACAGGTGAACAGTATCAATTTTGTCATGCAGCTCACGTTTGTAGATTAATCCTATCTTCATAATGCATTGCTAGACTTGTCTGTCTTTTACCAGGATCTGATCTGAGTTTGCATCATAATCACCTCATGCCAGAGGAGCTCTTTCCCCCGTCAGCAGTAATACCTATCACGAAAGAACTACTGCTCAAGAATCCGCAGGAATTTACCAGTAACTTTAGCTGGCTACTGAGGAAAGGGCGCAGATTGTGGATGAGCAGACTTGGGGTCATGCTGAATGTCGGAGGGGCAGGAAGGGTGACTCCATAGAAACTTGCCTGGCAGCTGTTGGCTTGTAATAGAAAAAGGGAACCTGGAATACCTCAGCAGGTCTGACAGTATCTGTGGAGAAAGAAACATGGTTCACAGAACACTGGAGTAGAAGAGTCATATTAGACTGGAAATGTTAATTCTGTTTTATTCTCCACAGATGCTGCCAGGGCTGCTAGGTTTCTCCAGCACTTTCTGTTTTTATTTCAGATTTCCAGCATCCATAGAATTTTGTTTTTATTAAAGTGCTAGTTTAAATCCAGTGTGCAATTACCAAGAGACTTAAAACAGTAGTGATCACAACTGTGGGCTCTTGTGGTGTTGAGGGCGTGGAATGGACATCCGTTTGAGCTGACCCCTGTTCAGCTGGAATTTCGCATTGGTATTGGGTCCTGAACTCTCCCTCGAGACCAGAATTTGAGCTATCTTGAGAAATTCTCGCTGTGTCCTTCAGGTTTCTGCAAAGGAGTTTCTGGATGGGCTGCTGCTACATGATATATGTAAAATTCAATGGGTTATATTCAAAGGCACAAATTTGTACTTTTGAAACATAATCCTCAAAACAGCAGATAGTTTTCCATCAAATCAACACCCTTTTGTTATAAAGGTAGAGTTTACGTGATTAAGTCAATATAAAACTGAATTATGAATGGACAGAACTGCAGAACACAATGCCAGAAGCATTGGTTAAAAATCCCATCTATTACCAATGTAGTAAAGATAATTTAATTGTCCAGTCAAAGGCTATGATAGTGAACTTTCAAATATTTGCATTTCTCTGTTAAAGCAGCAACAATGTGAATGAATGAACTTACTTATTGTGGATTTTTCCCACTGTTTTTTATCTTACAACAGATTTATCTGCATAAAATACTTACAGTACAATCAGTTTATCACATCCCAGGAAAGTTGAGTAATTTAAGGACTTGATACGATTACTGTCAAAGTCTCTAAAAAAGTTGGAAACAAAACAAATTTGAGCATAGCTAAAATAGGATTAATTGGATTGCAATAACTGTTGAGAAAATAAAGTAAATATGTGAAAGATCTGAAAACACAAGTTACATCAGAAAGAAAAATACTAACTTTCTAAATAAGTAGAAATTGTATTCACTCACAGCCAATGCACATTTGGGATTTCAGCACATATTGTTTTCTTTGGCAGATTTTCCAGTATATTGTTAACCATCGATCTAAAGCAAAACAGATTTACTACAGTATTTGCAGAAATATGATGTAGCAAAAGAACACAATTACAAATGAAGAAGGTAATTGTTTATTGGCTTGAAATAATTAATATTGATATTATTAAATTGTTAATATTAATTCTGCAACCTTCAATTTTCTACCTCCATATGCAAGGAACCTACCCTGTTTTCATTAGCTGCTTGTAATGCTTGAAAAATGTCCTAACACAATTTTGGATCAGATGTCTCTGAAGCTCCCTTTGGGTAAGGAATATTTGTCTGTGAAATTGGCTCAAATCACATTCATTTTCTACTCATGAGTGGGACACACCAAGCCATAATTTCTGCTCCAAATCTTTCTAGTGACTGAGAAACATAGAACATAGAACAGTACAGCACAATACAGGCTCTTTGGCCCTTGATGTTGTGCTCACCTTTTATCCTTCTCTAAGATCAGACTAACCTACATAACCTTCATTGTACTATCTTCCTTGTGCCTATCCAAGAGTTGCTTAAATGTCCCTAATATATCTGACTGTACAATCACTGCTGGCAGTGCATTCCATGCACCCACCACTCTCTGTGTAAAGAACTTACCTCTGACATCGCCCCTATACCTTGCTCTAATCACCTTAAAATTATGCCCCCTTGTGATAGCCACTTCCATCCACTCTATCTACGCCTCTCATCATCTTGTACACCTCTATCAAGTCACCTTTCATCCTTTTTCACTCCAATGAGAAAAACCCTAGTTCCTTCAACCATTCTTCATAAGACATACCCTCCAGTACAAGCAGCATCCTGGTAAATCTCCTCTGAACCCTCTCTAAAGCTTCCACATCCTCCCTATAATGAGGTGACCAGAACGGAACACAATATTCTAAGTGAAAGCCATATGTCAACCCGATCAACTTGGGTGACACCTTTGAGGGATCTATGGACATGGACCCAAGATCCCTTTGTTCCTCCACACTGCCAAGAATCCTGCCTTTAATCCTGTATTCTGCATTCAAATTCAACCTTCCAAAGTGAATCACTTCACAGTTTTCCAGGTTGAACTCCATCTGCCACGTTTCAGCCCAATTCTGCATCCTATCAATGTCCCGTTGCAAACTACAACAGTCCTCCACACTATCTACCACTCCACCAATGTTCGTGTTATTGGCAAACTTACTAACCCACCCTTCCACTTCCTCATTCAACTTATTTATAAAAATCACAAAGAGCGGAAGTCCCAGAACCGATCCCTGCTGAAAACCACTGGTCACCAAGCTACCTGGCTGAATACTTTCCATCTGCCATTAACCTTTGTCTTCTAAGGGTCAGCCAATTCTGTCTCCAGATTGCCAGATTTCCCTGTATCCTATACATCCTTACTTTCTGAATGAGCCTACCAAGGGGAACTTATCAAACGCCTTGCTAAAATTCATGAGCACCACATCCACTGGTCTATCTTCATCAATGTGGTTTGTCACATCCTCAAAGAATTCAATAAGGTTTGTGAAGCTTGACCTGCCTTCACAAAGCCATGTTGACTATCTCTAATTAAGCTATGTTTTCCAAGTAATCAAAAATCCTGTCGGTCAGAATTCTCTCTAATACGTTACCCAACCACAGACATGAAACTGGCTAGTCTGTTATTCCCAGGTTTATCTCTATTACCATTCTTGAACTAGGGAATAACATTTTCCACCCTCCAATCATCTGGCACTACTCCAGTGGGCACAAAGATCATCACCAAAGGCATGGCAACCTCTTCTCTCCCTTCCTATAGAATCCTAGGGTATATCCTATCTGGCCCAGAGGACTTATCTATCTATGATTTCCAAAATTTTCAGCATATCCTCTTACTTAACATCAACCTGTTTCAGCATATCAGTCTGTTTCATGTTGTCCTCAGCAACACCAAGGTCCCTCTCAGTAGGGAATACTGAAGTAAAGTATTCATTTGGACCTTCCCTACATCCTCCAATTCCAGGCATGAGTTCCCTTAACTATTCCTGATCGGCCCCACCCTCACTCTGGCCATCCTCTTGTTCCTCACACGCCTTGGGGTTTTCCTTAATCCTACTCATCATTACTTTTTCATGATCCCTTCTAGATCTCTTAAGTCCATTCTTCAGTTCCTTCTAGGCTATCTTGTAACCCTCTAGAGCCCTGTCAGATCCTTGCCTCCTCAACTGTAAGTAAGCTTCCTTCTTCCTCTTGATAAGATGTTCCACATCCTTTGTCACCCAAGGTTCTTTCAACCTACCATCCCTTCCTTGCTTCAGTGGGACAAACCTGCCCAGCACTATTAGCAAGTGCTTCCTAAACAACCTCCACATTTCTGTTGTGCATTTTCGTGAGAACATCTGCTCCCAATTTAGGTGCCCCAGTTCCTGCCCAATAGCATTGTAATGCCCCCTCCCTTAATTAAATACTTTCCCATACTGTCTGCTCCTATCCCACTCCATGCTTATAGTAAAGGTCAGGGTGTTGTGATCCGACACCTGGCCTGGTTCTTTGCCAAGCATCAAATCCAATATGGCCTCCCCTCTAGTTGGCCTATCTACATATTGAGTCAGGAACCGTTTTTGGACACAGCTGACAAAAACTGCTCCATCCAAACTATTTGAACTAAAGTGGTTTCAATCAATATTGGGAAGATAAAGTCACCCATGACAACAGCCCTGTTACTTCTGTACCTTTCTAAAATCTGCTTCCCAATCTGCTCCTCATGTCTCTATTACTATTGAGGGGTCTGCAAAAAAATCCAAATAAAGTGACTGTTTCTGATTTCCACCCATAATGACTCAGTAGACAAATCTTCCTCAACAACCTCCCTTTCTACAGGTGTGATATTATCCCTGATTCCACCATTCCATTTGAAACAGCTAAACTCTGGAACATCCAACAACCATTCCTGCCCCTGTGATATCCAAGTCAACCATAATGGCCACAATATCATAGTTCCAAGTACTGATCCATGCTCTAAGTTCATCATCCTTAATGCTGATACTTCTTGCATTAAAATAGACACACTTCAATGCATCCCACTGACAGCAGCTTTTCCCTATCAAGTGCCTTTCCCTCCTCACAGACTCTCTGCACGCTGTGTCTGACTGTTCATTACATACTCCATCATTTGATCCGTAGCTCCGGTTCCCACACCCCTGCCAATCTAGTTTAAACCCTCCCGAAGAGCTCTAGCAAACCTCCCAAAGGAGTTGATACAAGTAAGAAAAGTACTTGAAAGAGCATGGATACATGATTAAATGTAAACAATTTAGAAAAGGTTTATCACAAATTCATCAACTATATATCAAGGATTGGCAAAATAATAAAATTGATTCTTTGTTTGAAAGTAAGACTATATTCGGGAAGGTATGTGGACATATCTGACCTGTAGCACTGCTGCTCTGTACTGTCTACAGATTTATGTGAATATATCACATCCTGTCTTGTTTTGGATAGCAGTTTTAAGATTTCCACCTTTAAAAGTATATGCACACCACAACAGTTCTGAGACTGGAGAAGTGATATTCACAAATGAAGCAAAGGCCATGAGAACAGGGATAGTATTATAGACCAGGTTAGTTGATGGTCAAAGGACAAAAGGATAAAGGGATGTAAGAACAAGACAAATAAATGGAATTAAGGCTACTGCTGACATGGAGGATAAATACTACTTCAGATTCATGATTCGGAGATGCCGGTGTTGGACTGGGGTGTACAAAGTTAAAAATCACAGTTAAAAATCACACAACACCAGGTTATAGTCCAACAGGTTTAATTGGAAGCACACTAACTTTCGGAGCGACGCTCCTTCATCAGGTGATTGTGGAGGGCTCGATCGTAACACAGAATTTATAGCAAAAATTTGCAGTGTGATGTAACTGAAATTATACATTATCAATTCTTCAATGTATAATTTCAGTTACATCACACTGCAAATTTTTGCTATAAATTCTGTGTTACGATCGAGCCCTCCACAATCACCTGATGAAGGAGCGTCGCTCCGAAAGCTAGTGTGCTTCCAATTAAACCTGTTGGACTATAACCTGGTGTTGTGTGATTTTTAACTTCAGATTCATGTTGTGATTTCAAGGTAATTTTATGCAGTTACATTGTGCTTTCTTCCAATAATGTGAAGGACTTATATCTTCAGCTTAAATGTTATGCTACCCACATTAGTTTTATGACCAGGGCAAATTGTTAAGTTGTAAGTTTCTCCACTGTCAGTTTTTCTGGTTTTGAAGTTTGACATGTGAGGACTACACCTGCAGGTTAATTTTGATGTTTTAAAAATCCTTTTTGGGCATTTTGTGGGTTGTAACAGGAATGAATGGATAAGACGCAACAGGGACAAAACAAATTAGTTGTTGAATGCACAAATTTCAAATCACTGACTATTGGCCTCAAATGTGAATTTCTAAGGTAGGTTTGATTGGAGGAAAATGGTATTGCTGAATCTCAGATGATACTGTTCTCCCTGCTCATGTTTGCAAAAGTAAGCAGAAGAGAGAAAACTGGATCAATTGTTTGATGGCATGTTTGAATATTTATTTGGTAGGTACAGTATTATGTAGATTATTTCAAGGCAAGATAAAATATTCCAAAAGAATAAGCAAGATGACTCATCGGTGGCAGTGAGCTCAATGAATTTTTGTGTGAGCAATACATTTTCTATAATGCATTCTGCATCATATCCTATACATCAGAGAAATGTGAAAATAAATCAGCCTTATTTAGAACAATGGCATCAGTAAATTAGTTGTAAACATTTGAATACCTTTAAGACCACTAAAATATGAACGGCAGTAAATTGACATCATAAAGAGAACCCGCTGAATATTTACAAAATTGTAAGTGAAAGAAATGAACTTACAAAATCAACAAAGACTTCAGTCCAATAAAAAATGATGGTGATATTTTTGATATAAAGTTGTCATCAAGAAATCTGAAAGAATAATTACAGTATTTCAAGTAAGACACACAAAATACGCAAGACTTAGGTTGAAAGATTTTGCTTTTGAGACTATAACTTCAAGTTTTCCCTCTCTGAAGGTGAGAAGCGGCAGTGAAAAGGGGACATAATGAGATGAGCTGGTCCTGACTGAAACTCGCTCCCTTCTCTCTTCACATCATTTAAGTGCTGAATAAGCAGGTTCATTGGGACTCTTTTTATTCACAAGTCATTAAAGTTCTTAACTGGTCGATTCAAGGCCCCTTAAGTTCCTTGATCTGCCACTTTTCCAAACACTGGCCTCTCCAGCAATGGTGAAATATTACCCAAATGGGAAAACCAGGATGAACTATCTTCTGGTTGAAGGGGTGGTAGCCAAACCCCAGTCCTTGTCTCTGAGACCTGACTCCTGTCTCCCTACCCCATTCCAAGAAGATACAAATGATTCTTTTTCTCACTGCTGGATCCTCCAAGGTGTAGTCCTCAATCAGCAGAACTTATGACCAAAATGCTTCCTACCTCTGATTGGCCAGCAGCTGCTAGTGACCCAAATGCAGTGTCAAGGGCTATGATAAGGCTGTCACGCTGCCTGTCATCTCTTAATGGAGCTGACTGATGGATTATCAGGTGGTTTTGTCACCATCTAACATTTTCGCTCCCATACTTCGAAAACATATTGGAAAATCAGATTCAAATTGCATGGGCAGGGGTGTTAGGGGCCCATCAATTAATCAAATTTCAGACACCATTAAAGGTTATGGAAGAGATAGAATCTATGAAGATCTGCTCTTCCAATGAGACACTCTGTCTTTTTCATACTTCTCCAATCACATGTTCTCTCTCCCCACTCTTGCTGCTCCTCAAGATATAAACAATGACGACAGGAGCAGCAAAAGCAGGAAGGAATCGGTTGTCATGTTAATAAGAACAATTTAATAATTAATTGCTTGGGATTGATTAACGCACTGGGTTAATTTATTGGGAACAGTAAAACATGTTATAATTTATGAAGCAGGCATTTACAGCAACTGCCTGATTTCTATGTGTGCAGTTTGCAAACTCAAAGCAGACTAATAACCAGGCAGAGCTACAACATTGTATATATGGAGTCCTTAAAGGTGAATTATTTTAAAGGCAGGGTATACAAACAACATCTGTCTCCTTTCCAAAAGAAAGTTTAGCTATTTACAAGTGTACAATAATTTTTGTGTATTTTTAATTGAATTCTGAAATGAGAAAAAAACTGTCTTAAAAGCCAAGGATTGGTGTAGGATTCCTACATATTTCAATGCCGTGACATCCTCAGCGCTCCAGCTCTTTGACACCACCTCCCTCACCTCCACCCAAGGCCCCAAACATTCCTTCCAGTTGAAACAAATGTTCACCTGCCTCTCTTCCACCTGCCTCTGTGGTCTTCTCGACATCGGGAAAACCGAACATAAACTTTAGGGAATGGTTCACCAAGCATCTCAAGTCCTGAAGAAACGTCATACCTAAAATGTCGATTTCTCCACCTCCTGATGCTGCCTGGCTTGTTGTGTTTAGATTTAGATTAGATTACAATGTGGAAACAGGCCCTTCGGCCCAACAAGCCTGATCCTGCACATCTTTGGATGGTGGGAGGAAACCGGAGCACCCAGAGGAAACCCACGCAGACACGGGGAGAACGTGCAAACTCCACACAGTCAGTCGCCTGAGGCGGGAATTGAACCCGGGTCTCTTGCGCTGTGAGGCAGCAGTGCTAACCACTGTGCCACCGTGTTCTTTCAGCCTCCTGCCTGTTTACATGTTGTTGAAAGCCAGTAACCTGACATTCATTGTATGCAGCATTTGTACAGCTGCGCGTTCAAGCTGCGTGTTCTTTTTGCAAATCAGTTGGAGTCAAGGAGTTGTATCCAAATGCTGCTCTGGTTGGCAACACGTAGAAGAATGTATGTGCATGCAAGGGGTGTTTATAAGGGGATTTTATTTAGTGGGGTTAAATACTGACAGTTCCTAATTATTTACCCATAGTTAGAGTAGACTTACTTGTAATAAATAGTAATGTTTAGTAAAGTACAGAAACCTACTCATGGTTTCTTAAACCTGGAGCTTCGAAGACAGGTAATTTGGGAACTCTGCATATTTTTGTAAAAAAATTTAACTTTTGTGATGACTCTAGGAATACTATTTTATTTCTACTGTGCTACTCCAATGAATAATGACACAAGGAGCCTCCATTCTGGATGTAATTTGCTGATATATCCTGATGTCATGGTGGTGATTATCCATCGCTCCTATTTATACTTGGAAGCTTGTAGATGATGCAACAGGACTGGAAACTAGTTGGGAAACTAGAACACAATTGATGTGTCCTCAGTTCTGTCTCACCACTGTGCTGTTATGTGTGGTGATCACATAGGATCTCAGTTCTGAGCATATTCTTGTCCCTTTGTCTGGTTGAAATGTGCCTTCTGTGGGTTCCTGAATGTGAACTTGTCCCATTAGTAGTTTTGACAACTTTGTAAAAAATTTTAATGATGCACAATGGTCATTTTCTGTTGCAATTTTATGAGCTGCTCTCAAGTTTCAAAAAGCATATTTTGGGCATGAGTTGGTAAATTGGTACACACTGCCAAATATGAGTCATGACAGTGATAGAATGAGTGCACACTCAGAGGTATTGCTCTCAAATATAACATTGGAATGTGTAGATCGTGCTTGATCTGTCTACATTTGAGGATTAAGTAATTGACTGTGTGAATAGTTACACATTAGACTTGGGGTAACACTGAAAAAAAGTAATGCGGTCAATATCCCATTTATTATGTATGTCTTGGAATGACTTACCAGTAAATTATGGCCCATTTTCCATTATGTTTGGAATAAAATGAACAGATTCAATCTGAACAATATGCCACTATAATAAGCTAAAATTGAGATTTTAGTGTGTGTGTGACAGTATGTTGAACAAATTGTGCAATTAATGATTGATGGGGTACTTAGTAATCAACGATGACAATGTAGTTATTTCCATGAACATGAAAAAGGTTGGATGCAATTTTGAACCAAGGATAGGCAGTGATCTCTTTGCATTTATGTGGCATATGCTCTTGGCATATCCTTTAACTAAACTCACAATCAAATCCTTGGAACTTTTTCAGAAAATGCTTCGTGGTCAATGATTTTCATTAAATCATAGCCAGTTATTTGTGGTTAGTTTCTATCATAAATCTTTTGCCAAATATATAGGTATGTAAAAACAGGCCTCTGAAATCTAAAGCTAATAGACAAAATGTTATAGGGCTCTGAGCAATGTGGACTATGAGGAGATTTGTGGCAAAATTATGTGAGCAATACAATGAGCCAATCTTGATATCAAGAGCATCTCACTTTATTTTTTATGGTGTTGGCGAAAGGTGAAGTGAGTTTCTCATGTGGAAATGGTGAGTTGCCAAATGGGAATTACTGCCTATTAAATGCCTTGTTAATAGGCAACTCACCTCAATAATAGGCGGTAGGAGAAGTGCTAAATGAATATTTTTCGGCAGTATTCACATTGGAAAAAGACAATATTGTCAATTGAGAATACTGAGACACAGGCTACTAGACCAGATGGGATTCAGGTTCACAAGGAGGAGGTATTAGCAATTCTGGAAAGTGTGAAAATAGATAAATTCCCTGGGCCAGATGGGATTTATCCTCGGATTCTCTGGGAAGCTACGGAGGAGATTGCATAGCCTTTGGCTTTGATTTTTATGTCATCATTGTCTATTGGAATAGTGCCAAAAGACTAGAGGATAGCAAATGTTGTCCCCTTGTTCAAGAAGGGGAGTAGAGACAACCCTGGTAATTAGAGACCAGTGAGCCTTACTCTGGCTGTGGGTAAAGTATTGGGAAAGGTTATAAGAGATAAGATTTGTAATAAATTAGAAAGGAATAAGTTGATCGGTTTTGTGAAGGGTAGATCGTGCCTCACAAATCTTACTGAGTTCTTTCAGAAGGTGACCTAACAGGTGGATGAGGATAAAGCGGTTGGTGTGGCATTTATGGATTTCAGTAAGACAATTGATAGCGTTCCCCATGATAGGTTATTGCACAAAATACGGAGGAATGGGATTGAGGATTATTTAGCGGTTTGGATCAGAAATTGGTCAGCTGAAAGACGGAGGCTAGTGGTTGATGGGAAATGTTTATCCTGGAGTTTAGTTACTAATGGGGTACTGCAAGGATCTGTTTTGGGTCCGCTGCTGTTTGTCATTTTTATAAATGACCTGGATGAGAGCGTAGAAGGATGGGTTAGTAAATTTACAGTTGACACTCTAGTTGGTGGAGTTGTGGAGAGTGCTGAAGGATGTTGCAGGTTGCTGAGGGACATAGGTAAGCTGCAGAGCTGGGCTGAGAGGTGGCAAATGGAGTTTAATATGGAAAAGCGTGAGGTAATTCACTTTGGAAGAAGCAACAGAAATAAAGAGTGTTCGGCTAATGGTAAGATTCTTGGCAATGTAGATAAGCAGAGAGATCTTGGTGTCTATGTCCATAGACCCCTGAAATGTGCCACCCAGGTTGATAGGGTTGTTAACAAGTCATAGGGTGTGTTAGCTTTTATTGGAAGAGGAATTGAGTTTCGGAGCCATTAGGGCATGTTGCAGCTGTACAAAACTCTGGTGCTGCCACACTTGGAGTATTGCGTACAGTTCTGGTCACCACATTATAGGAAGTACGTGGAAGCTTTGTAAAGGGTTCAGAGATGATTTACTAGGATGTTACCTGGTATAGAGGGAAGATCTTATGAGGAAAGGCTGAGGGACATGGGGCTGTTTTTGTTAGAGAGAAGGTTAAGAGGTGACTTAATTGAGACATATAATCAGAGGGTAAAATAGGGTGGACAGTGAGAGCCTTTTTCCTTGGATGGTGATGACTAGCACGAGGGGACATAGCTTTAAGTTGAGGGGTGATAGATATACGACAGATGTCAGACATAGTTTCTTTGCTCAGAGAGTAGTAGGGGCATGGAACGCCCTGCCTGTAACAGTAGTAGACTCGCCAACTTTAAGGGCATTTAAATGGTCATTGGATAAACATCTGGATGAAAATGGAATAGTGTAGGATAGATAGGCTTTAGATTGGTTCCACAGGTCAGCGCAACATTGAGGTCTGAAAAGCCTGTACTGCACTGCAATGTTCCATGTTTTAATACTCAGCTGCCTTTCTTACCATACTGATCAAAAAAGCTAGGTATCAAGATAATTTGACATGGAAATCAAAGTGGGTACTTGGCATCAGCTCACCCCTTGCTCTGAAAGACCTCCATGTTGCTTTGGTTCAAATTGGATCTTAGAGCATGATCTGCATGTAAGAATATTAGTACCTGGCATTTGCCAATGCCTCATGACCATAATGGCACCTGTCTGATAAACTGTAGAGTGGTCTGGAAGCACAGACTTGCATTGCAGGGCACACCAGCAACTGGCATTGATTGAGAGGCTACACAGGAGCATTTTGAGCACAGGAATACATTGTACACAGGGACAGGCACTCAGCTCATGCGTTGCACCAGGTTGCATCTCAGGCCGACTCAATTACTCTGAGTGCTCACTCACTAGTACCTACTTTTATACTTGCAACATCTATGCCGTGGCAATAAACAACCAAGTAGCTTGCCTTTCTGGTCAGCAGCCCTCAGTCAAGGGGGCATGCAGCTTGCAGTACAGCAGAGTATTATATTACACTTGTACCTGCACTATGTGCCAACAGCTTATGAGGCAAACATATTTATGTGCAGTAAGCAAATAGACACAGTGTTAGGAGAATTGTCCTCATCCTAATGTCTCCGTGTCCCAATATTTCTGAGTTAGATAGTTGAATTGTATCCTTCTACATCACTCTTATTGTCTCTGTCACCTCCCACTACACTTATTAGGTGGTATGCTTGTTCCTCCTTATCCTCTTCACTACGATGATATGTTTCCAGCATATGACCTAACTCGTGTTTTTTTTTCCTATGGTCACGTGTATTTATCAGATAAATCACTTTACTAACACTCCTAACTACCTTGTATTGTCCATCTGAATTTCACTTTCAGAGATTCAAATGGCAAATGCAGTAATATAAATACTTCATCTTTCACTTGAAACATTCTAATTGCTGGTTATTGTTCTGCCCATTCTTCCATTTTGACATTCAAACTTTCAAATGTTCATGTGCTATCTTACACTCTCCTGTAATTCTTTCTAGACATGGACATGTAATTCAACATAGAGTCATAGAGGTGTACCGCATGGAAACAGACCCTTCGGTCCAACCCGTCCATGCCGACCAGATATCCCAACCCAATCTAGTCCCATCTGCCAGCACCCGGCCCATATCCCTCCAAACCCTTCCTATTCATATACCCATCCAAATGCCTCTTAAATGTTGCAATTGTACCAGCCTCCACCACATTCTCCGGCAGCTCATTCCATACACGTACCACCCTTTGTGTGAAAAAGCTGCCCTGTAGGTCTCTTTTATATCTTTTCCCTCTCAACCTAAGCCTATGCCTTCTAGTTTTGGACTCCCCGATCCCAGGGAAAAGACTTTGCCTATTTACCCTATCCATGCCCTCATAATTTTGGAAACCTCTATAAGGTCACCCTTCAGCCTCCGAGGCTCCAGGGAAGACAGCCCCAGCCTGTTCAGCCTCTCCCTATAGCTCAAATCCTCCAATCCTGGCAACATCCTTGTAAATCTTTTCTGAACCCTTTCAAGTTTCACAACATCTTTCCGACCTGAAGGAGACCAGAATTGCATGCAATATTCCAACAGTG